>NC_069504.1:791634483-791888837 GCF_027579735.1 Bombina bombina | reverse complement strand
AATCTCTTGACTATAAGATCTTACGGGTGGAGACAGATTCCGCTGCTAGGTTTATTGTGTTACAAATTATCATTAACAATACTACATTTATTCTTTGTAATATTTACGGTCCAAATAAATTTTCCAGTAAGTTCTGGGAGAATATTAAAGTCAAACTGTTTCCTCATATAAAAGAGAATCTTATACTGGGTGGAGACTTTAATATGATGCTGTGCCCTGAAGTAGACAGATTCTCACAGAAAAATCTTCCCGAGATCAGGAGAAGCTCAAAATATTTTTCCAGATTCTGCCAGAAACTACATGTTACTGATATATGGCGGTGCCATAATCCCGATTTATTATGTTTCACATGTGAATCTAAATCACATAGGACATTTGCTCGAATAGACTTATTTCTAATCTCTGAATCATTATCAATTTGTAAAACAGAGACAGGAATTGGAGAGATCTTGATCTCGGACCACTCGATCATATCTTTGACATTAAAGTGTCATGACAGTTCTAAATTCAAAATTCCTAGGGCATTTTTTTACCCACGTCATCTCTATAATAACCCCAGATTTGTAAATTGGGTGAAGCAGACTTGGAAGGATTACTGTACGCGCAACATTTCGTATCTTTGTAAGATTGAAACTTTCTGGGAGGCATCAAAAGCTGTCCTTTGAGGTGAAATTACGACATACATAGATGTTAGGAACAAGAAACAACGGGCCCGAGATTTACAATTAACTAATCAGGTCAAAAATGCCTATAAGAATTTTTGTAGAGAACGCTCAAACAGTAATTGGAACAAGTATATAGATCATAGAAAGGAGAGGGATATATTCTTGGCCCAAAAACATCTAGAGGAAGAGACTAAGATCAATTTATATTTTAGGAGCTTTCATGGCAGCTCAGCTAAAAATCTGGCTAGATTGGTCAAAGTAAGGAAAAAAAGAACTTTATTCCTAGTATCAAGGAGGGAAATACAATATATACTAATCCTGAGGAGATATGTGGGGTATTTTTTAAATATTATAAGCAATTATACTCTCGGGGGGAATGTAACTCCATTAATCAAGAAATTTTTTGGGATAAGATTATCTTACCTAAAATTCAGAAGGAGGAGTTAGAATCTCAATGCTCCAATTACTATTGAAGAAATTTTTAAAGCCATTGACTTAGCCAAACTGAATAAATCCGCTGGCCCAGATGGGTTTCCAGCGGAATTTTATAAAAGTCTAGCGGAAGAAATAACTCCAGTTTTAGAGAAACTGTATAATAGTTACTATGTCTATGATAATCCAGTCTCAAGTTTTTTTGCAGCAGCAAATATTTCATTAATACTGAAAAAAAGGGAAGAACCCAGAAGATCCAGCTTCATATAGGCTGTTTTCAGTGCTCAATGCGGACTATAAAATTCTAACTTCGATCATCGCCCGTAGACTTGCATGTTGCTTGGATAAACTTATCCATCCCGACCAGGTTGGATTTATGAAACTCTACTAAGAACATTCGGAGATTGACCACCCTGGTAGACTATATTTGGAACAGTGACCAGTTTAGAGAGAAAAATGACTTAAAGGATATAGCGGTTCTCACACTGGATGCAGTCAAGGCCTTTGATAGCATCGCATGGTCTTATCTGTTTATGACTCTAGCGAAATTTGGCTTTGCAAATAATTTTGTGCACTTTGTCTGGAAAATTCATCGGGACCCAGTGTCATTTCTGATTGTTAATCGTATGTTTTCTCCCAAGATAATTTTAGAGAGGGGGACAAGACAGGGATGTCCCCTCTCACCTCTTTTGTTTAACATTGCCCTTGAGCTGCTTGCAACCAGGTTGAGAGAAATCTTGCCTGGGATTTCAGCATTAGATCAAAACTTAAAAGTATTACTTTACGCGGATGACATCTTAATATGCTTACAAAATACCAGTGAGACAATCCCTAAGGTCATAAGTACCTTGGAAGAATTTAGCTCTTTTGCGGGATATAAGTCCAATTTGGATAAAAGCGAATTTATTTGGCTAGGCAAACATAATAAGGAACAAAACAATTCAATGTTTCGTACAGTTACCGCCATAAAATATTTGGGGCTGGAGATCCATAAAAATCCTAAACACTGTTATTCAGCGAATTTTGGTGCTATTTTTCAAAAAATCAAAGAAGATTTGGATTTATGGCTTGCTTTTCCTTTATCAATCACGGCGTCCATTAATCTGATTAAGACCATAATTTTCCCATGGGTTCTTTATCCTATGCAAAATCTGCCATTAATTATACTAAACAAAGATCTACGCAAATTGAACTCCTGATTCTCTAAATTCATCTGGAAATAAAAAAAAACACGTATATCACTGGATAGACTGTCACAAAAAACCTTGAATGCTGGCTTAGCCCTTCCTAATATTAGATCCTACAATCTTGCTTCACTGGCTAAGATAGCTATGGATTGGCTAGCTCAAACTAATAGGATTGCTTCTCTTGACTTCGAATCCCAGGTGATGGATCCATGGTCACTGAAGGCTCTCTTACACTGCCCAATACATAAACTTCCTCTGAAAGTTTCTGTCTTACAGTCTTTCAGAAACCTGATTTGTGCATGGCAAAAGTTTTGTCATATATTAGAAATTGATTCTTTATTCTCGGACTTCCTACCTATCAGGGGTAACCCGCTTTTTACTCCAGGAATAGACCAAAAAGTATTCCAAGAATGGCAGGATAAAGGCCTCAAGGATATTCATCAGTTATTGAGTGATCAATGCCAGATTCTACCTTGGGAATTGATTTCTCCAAAATTTTCCCTGAATACCTTCAAATCCGCCATTATGTTAGCTCTCAAAGCTGGTACTCATCAACCAGGTCTGAGTGGTCCTAGGTCAAGATCTGTATCCAAATATTCATAGCTGGATATACATCAATCTCCCTTATTTATGATATCATGCTCACTAAACAGGGCATACTAGCGGGGGAAAAATTAGTTAATTCTTGGCGCCCTTATATCCCTACGATTGATCAGGAGAAGATTTCCCATAGTCTTGAGATGGTAGCCAGTTACCTTATTTCTGTAAGCTGGAAAGAATCTCATGTCAAATTATTGAATAAATTTTATTTATCGCCTCTTAGGCTAGCTAAAAGGAGCTGATTGCCCACGTTGCTCATATGGTAAGGCTGATCTCTTGCATATGATATGGCACTGCCCCAAAATAAAACAACTTTGGCAGAAAATTCAATATTGGTTCAATAAACTCTATAATGGGGCTTACTTGTTTTCCCTGGAAGATATAGTCTGTACTTAATCCCAGGACAGATTAAAAAATCCGGATCTTAAACACTATCATACTTATTGTTAGATATAATATTTTCAAATCCTGGATCGCTAAGTGTGCTCCCAGCCTAGGGTTAATTCTTAAAGGGATACAATCCCAAATTATATATGTCTTTTCATTTATCCCAGGCTTCAGAGAAAAGAATTAAGATATTTTTGGTAGAGTGGGCACCTATCATCAAGACTTACCCATTACAGCTTCAGCAGCGGATTCTGTCTCCATTCGTCTCCTCTATCAGCTTTGCTGAATTAGTCCTGTTACAAGTTTTCCCCAGCTCTTGGATAAGAAATTTTAGAGACATACCATAAAATTACAAAAGTAGGAGCTATAACTCATAAGGTAGTACCTTGCGGGCCCGGAGATCCCTTCTTCCTTTCCTCATTTTTTTTTTTTATTATTTTTTTTCTTCCTTCTTGGTTGTTGTTTTCTTATTTATTTTTAGTCTTATGTGGGGAAAAATTACATTGCCACTTAATTTTATTTAATTTAAGCATTTATTGTTTCTCCAGGATGGAAATACAATTAAACTTGCAGTTTTTATTTTTTACGTTTTTTCTGGTGTTAATCAGATGATTATTCTTTAAACAGGTTTATTCCGAGAAGGTATCAATTCTGTTTATTAAGCCCTATGTTATGATGAACGTCTTGATTCTTGTTTATTGTATTGTATGTTGGCAATGTATAATAAAGAAATTATAAAAAAAAAAAAAAAAAAAAAAAGAGATCACAAGAGAAGGCAGGCTGCTCCGCAAGCGTCCCGGTAGTTATTGATCCAATACGACCCACACCACCCGCAGCACCAAGAAAACCTGAATTCCAGCCATATCGAACGCTACCTTGCAGCGGGTCCTTAAGTATTACCAGATTCGTCTGGGAGAGGACTCTTCTGCAGGTATTCCCGACCGCTGCTTGAACCGGGAAACGGGGACCGACATTGCAGCAGCTTCGGTGAAGTGGCGTGAAAAGCCGCCATCTTAGTAATACCTTCCTTCCTGGGGCAGCAGCAAATTTCGATAAGAACCTGATAGTAAGGGGAAACCCTGAACGCCGCATACATCTGATCCATGGTGGATGCTACATAAGATAACTAATAGCAGTAGCAATACCACGTCCAGAAAGAGCAACAGGCCCTGAAGTGACAAAGGTGAAAAACCATTTAAATTGAACAAGTCCCAAAGGACATTATTACACGGGCCCATTACATCATAGAAGCCCTGCAGATAGGGAGAGGGGGGAAAAGAGGAGAAAAAGGGGGGGAAATTAGTCTCCTTGTAACCGATCAGAGAGGCCCCACATACCTGGGAGACATCTAACTAAGATTGCAAGACCCTCCAACACACGGGCTGGCCTCCTAGTATAGACGATCAAACAGCTGAGTGTGCCTGATACCACCCTTGTTTCATTTCACTATATTTGCACTATACCAACTACACTTCTGGGCCTTTATCCCCCTGTCTGGGTGCACTCCTCTGAGAAAACACAGCCCTACTTTAGCTGGACATTCACCCCCTAAAACGGTGGTATTGGATCTTGTATATAACAAATCCCTATAGAGCTCGTGAAAGAAACTGGGACAAGGGAAAATTACACTCATATGTCTCTAATCCTGTTGAACACTTTCACAATCTAAACATGATGTGCTAAATGCACAACGTGTAGGGGGGGGGCCACAGGTCCCTGGGCCCCATTGTATTTCGCTGGCTCACTTCTCCAGATTGACCTGTTTTCTATCAAATCTACCACTGAAATCAGCTGTCTCACTGCTTGTCTTAAACCCTATTCCCATAGCGCAGCTTAATAAAAGGAAATCTAAACCAGCTACAGGTCCTAAAAGAACAGTGGCGGACCATTTTAACCCTATCTCACCATCTGCACATGAGGACACACAGGACAGTCAGACCATGTCCGGGCCTGCGTCTGACACTGTTGCAACTACTCTCCGGGCTTTACAGGATGCTGCCCCAACAAATGTGACCCCTACTTTCATATTGGACTCTCTAAAATCTCTACTTGAGGCGCACCATTCTTCCTTCCAGACCCAAATCACTGCCTCGCTAGCGGATCTACAGCGAGACCTTACTTCCACCTCAGAACGTCTGGAGACTGTAGAGAGAAAACAGGAAGACATGGTTGTAGACCAGGCTAATGTTCTCTCCTATGCCCAAAATTTGACAGAGCAACTTTCTATGCTGGAAAACAAAATGGCGGATATCGAAGATCGCTCCAGCCGCAACAATTTGCGCCTCCGAGGTGTATCAGAGAGTGTGGGCCAGAGTGATTTAGTCGCTTTTCTGTCGGAGTTTTTTGGCTGTCTGGCACCACCTTCCACCTTCACTGAGGGTCTTATTGATAGAGCACATAGGGCCCTGCGCCCCAGAAGTTTGGCTTCGGATAAACCAAGGGACATCATAGTGAGACTACACTTTTACACTTATAAAGAAAGGTTGGTTAGAGCATCTCTAGCCAAGCCTACCCTACCTGACCAGTTTAAGAACATCAACATATTTGCAGATTTATCTTTCCACACCCTTCAACAACGGAAATCATTTGGGGAATTTACAAAATTTCTCAGAGCACAAGGAATAAAATATAGATGGGGACATCCGACCAGGCTTTTCATTCTTAAAAATAATCAACAGTATGTCGTCACCACACTAGAACAGAGTCAGTGTCTTGTGAAGCTGTGGAGTTCTGAGCTGGCACATCATGATCCCTCATAAAGCCCACTGGATCCGTTGGTCCCACAATGGGACCCACTTCCACAAAGACACTCCAGTAATCCTGTTGTCTCAGGCCAAGCTCAAGAGGAGGAAGATGGCTGAATAGGGATGGTATAAAGGGTAACATTCATGTTAATGCCTATTTTTATTCCAGGTTTTTTTTTCCTCTGTGAAGACTGTAATGGAGACACCTTAAATTCATGGACCTATCCTCCATCCTGCATTATACTGTTTAAGTGAGTCAGTGTAAATAAACCTTTTCTTTTTTTTTGTGCTTATGTTTTTGTTTTGTTTATAGGGTCTTGCTTTTGGTTATGTTATGCCTGTGCTCTGTACCTTAGCCTTGAGCTCAGGTGCGGATTGTCTGAATTTAGAATATGTATCCCTCCAGCATATCCCTCCAGCATATCTGTTCATACCACTTACTCATCACAGTGATACCTATAATACCTTAAGGTCTGACCCTACTTTATCAGTAGCTCTGTATTAACCAACCACAGCTCTACTACACCAAATTGATGTGGTCCCTCTGACAGTTACTTGTACATATAAAACCTATAGAACCTTCCCTTGCCTCTAGATAAGCCATCAGTATATGACAACCCCTAGATTCAGAGCTTAAGTTGTTGCCTGTTATTTACAATGCCTTTACTCTGTTTCCCACAGGCGGTATCCCTTATTTGAGAGAACATATGCTAGGGCAAGATAACTCAAAGCCTTTTCTACAGTTGTTTATGCTTTCCATATATGCCCACCACAGTACCAGATATTCTAGATTTACCTAGATAAAATGTAACTAAGCTCTCAGCTTATTAGGGACATGCACCCCTATAACCCCCATACATGGGCCTAACATTTCAATTCTTACATTTCCACTCCCCCATATGACATATCAGACCATTCTCTGCACTGTGTTTATCTTTAATCATATCTGGATGGGATGTGGGGAGAGCGGATGATGGGGGGAGGGTGGTGAGAGTGAAAGCAAAATTCAGATACTCTCTATGCCCTATAACACAACCCATTACGTAATGTTTTAGTTTTAACATAGGTCATACATAATACTTGTGCTCTTACAGCACTCAGTTTTAGATTATTATCTTTAAAGCTCCACATTTAGAGTCGTACCTACCAAGTTTTTTATGTTACATGAGTGTTTTATGAGTTGCAGACCCTGATTCTAGATGTTAAAGTGAAACTGTATCTTGCTGTTTGAAATATGTTTCTTTTTTTCCAGTTATTACTGATGAGATACACTGTGATCGCTTGCATAACATGGGGTATTCACGTAGTTTGCTAAACCTAGTTTACTCTGTTAGGTTTCATGTGTCATGTTACATTGTGTTTTGCCTCACGTGCTTTACAACAGTGTTAATTTTGACTGCAAATTTCGATTTAGTCTTAGTTTTAGTCTTTTGACTAAAATGCCATTTTAGTTTTAGTCATATTTTAGTCATCTGAATTGTTTTAGTTTTAGTCTAGTTTTAGTCGACTGAATCTCCAGTAGATTTTAGTCGACTAAATCTCCAGTAGATTTTAGTCAACTAAAATCTAAGGGGTCTAGTTAAAGTGTAATGCATTATTTAAGCATTTCTCTATAATTTGCAAACTGATTATATACTCCAGGAGTAAACATAACACCTGTAATTATTTATGGTATTAAGGTTTAAACATGCAATAAAGACACAGATTTAGCCGTTGTGATATATAACATCTTTATTAAACTTCAAATGAAATAAAACCAAGTTTCATAAACAAACAGAAGTGCAACTTTAAAATATATAAAAAAAAAAAACCTGTAAACTGTATTGGCTGTATTGCACATATTACCCAATATAAAAACTTTAACAGTTCTCTGTTAATAATTAAAACAAGTATCAAGTAACTCAACACAACAAAAAGTTTCTGCAGCTAGCACAGCATAACTTAAACCCATATCCGTGGGTTATGCTTATTTCTATAAGAAGAATCAATTGATTGTTCACAGATTTGAAAATATGTTGGCAAGTGCAACGATATTAGCACTGCTCTAGAACTTCCAAACTCATTATATACTCCTGGAGTAAAGGTTGATTAACCTGTTTTTATTTATGGTATTAAGGTTTGAACATGCAATACAGATTTAACTGTTGTGGTATATAACATGTCTTTATTTATCTTAAAATTTAATAAAATTAAGTTTCGTAAATTGTACAAAAGAGCAGTAATTAGATATGGATTGATTATAACACCTTGCATAAAATGTTTTTGTCAGCAAATTTTGATTTAGTTTTAGTCATAGTCTTTTGACTAAAATGTCATTTTGATTTAGTTTTAGTCATAGTCTTTTGACTAAAATGTCATTTTAGTTTTAGTCGTATTTTAGTCATTAGAATTTCTTTAATTTTATACTCATTTTAGTCTAGTTTTAGTCGACGAAATTAACACTGCTTTACAATGCATATGTTCTCCCTTCACTTTGATTACCTAAGTATTGTATGACCCCCCTCCCCCCCCTTTTTTTTTCCCTCTCTACTCTGGGGCCCAGAGATTTTCTTCTTCCCTTTCCCCCCCCCCCCTACTGCTAAAGTGTTGCTAGGTCCCGTTTGACGGTGCCCGTTTTCCCCCTCCTAAGGTTATTTCAGAGGCTACATATGCACCTACCTATTAACCCAATATTCATTCCATTGTCTTAGAGTCTTCGCTGAGCATTCTATAACTCTCTTTTCTTCTCGATAAACCCTTTTTTCCTTCCCCCCTTCTTTCTTTTTTATTTTCTCCTCCCCTTCTCCTCCCCCTCCCCATTCCCCTCTCATTGACCTTATATCCCAACCCACCCTAGAAAGAATAAAAAAGAAATATGCCATATAATTGTGTCACCCAAAACATAAGGGGGCTTAACTCCCCAACTAAACGCAGTATATTCCTTCGTTCCCTTGCTAAAACTAGAGCCCATTTGGTTTTTGTACAAGAAACTCACTGGGTGAAAGGCGTGAAAATCCCTATTCAATCCAAGCTGTCCCCAGTTGTTAAAGCTGCTAGTTTTTCTCAGAAATCTCGAGGGACGGCCATCCTTATCCATAAAGATATCTCATATGAGAACATTCTTGTTGAAACTGACCCCCAGGGTAGATATCTTATTATTATCTGTAGGCTTGATGGTGTTACCTATACCTTAACCTCATATTATGGCCCCAACAAACAACACATTTGAGCGCTGCATAGATTTCTTCACAAATTGGAGTCTCTACGCCAGGGTCTCTTACTACTCGCTGGAGATTTCAATATTGTTTGGGACCCTCATTTAGATAGGAAATCAGACACGGCCCGCAAACCTGATAAGTCTGCAGCCGAACTTTCGCATAAATTCCGAAACCTGATGTATCAGTTTAATCTGTTTGATATTTGGCACGCTTTTAATACATCTGCCCGTGACTATACTTACTTCTCCTTGGTGCATCGTTCGTATTCACGAATAGATTTCTTCTTTTGTGAACCTAGCCTCTTGGATAACGTGACCAGATCTTGGATTCCCCAATGTCCTTGGTCAGACCACGATCCAGTTCATGTTATCTTGCAATCTTCAGTGGAATTAAAACATTCTCTGACTTGGCGTCTATCCCCTCATCTATTCTCCTCCCCAGAGACTACTGCTACCATTACTAAAGACATCATAGCGTTTCTAGGGTCGAATGATAATGATGAAGTGGATGATTTTACTCTGGGGGCCTCGTTAAAAGCCTATATACAAGGCTCATGTATCAAAATAGCAGCGGCACTAAAAAAACGTAAAGGGGAAACCCTGGCACAACTCCTAAAGAACCTAAGCAAAATATCTGCTAACCATAAAGCTAACCCCACACCCCAGCTTTCTAAACAACTTGCAGCCCTTAAAATACAGATAGTCCAACTAGAAACTGAAAGATCAGCGGATAGGCTTCTTAGGCTTAAAGAAATCTACTACCATAAGGGGAATAAGGCTGATAGGTTGCTAGCTAATAAGCTAAGACAAAGGACGGCTGCAGCGCGTATTCCTGCGCTAACAGTGGGGGGACAACATGTTACCAAACCGAAAGATATTGGTAAAGCCTTCGCAGATTACTATGCTTCCCTTTACAATTTAAAACAGAATGACACACTCCTTTCCCCAACTCCCGACACCATCAGTGCCTTCCTCGCCACACTAAATCTCCCCTCAGTCTCTCAGGACCAGGCAGATCTTTTGCAGGACCCTATCTCTACTTTGGAAGTCAAGACAGCTATTAAGTCTCTTAAGGCTTTTAAATCTCCAGGGCCAGATGGCTACACAGATTTATTTTATAAGAAATTCCAAACACAGTTGATACCTGTCTTAATACGCTTCTTCACAATAGCAAGCTCCAGAGGTACCTTCCCAGCTGAATTTTTGCATGCAATCATTATCACACTCCCGAAGAAAGGGAGGGATTCCACGAAGTGCAAGAGTTACAGACCTATATCGCTGTTAAACCTTGATGTCAAGCTCTATGCCAAAATAATAGCTTCCCGCCTTAATTGTCTCCTGCCCTCACTGATTGATCCTGATCAGGTAGGCTTTGTTTTGAGACCTCAAGGACCTGATAACACGAGACGGCTTCTGAATGTTTATTTTGAGGCCCACAGACTTCATCTGCCCTGTGTCACCCTGTCGTTGAATGCTGAAAAGGCCTTCGACAGGGTGAATTGGGAATACATGTTTGCTCTACCCCATTTGTTCAATTGGCTGTTCCAATCAGACAATAGAATGCGAGCTCAATCCTATTGGCTGATTGGATCAGCCAATAGGATTGAACTTCAATCCTTTTGGCTGATTGCATCAGCCAATAGGATTTTTTCAACCTTTATTCCGATTGGCTGATAGAATTCTATCAGCCAATCGGAATCTAAGGGACGCCATCTTGGATGATGTCACTTAAAGGTACCTTCATTCAGTAAGAAGACTACGGATGAAGAGGATGCTCCGCGTCGGATGTCTTGAAGATGGACCCGCTCCGCGTCGGATGGATGTAGATAGAAGATGCCGTCTGGATGAAGACTTCTGCCCGTCTGAAGGATCACTTTGCCCGGCTTGGATGAAGACTTCTCCCGGCTTCGTTGAGGACTTCGTCCCGGTTGGATGAAGACTTCTGATGCTTCCTTGAGGATAGATGTCCAGTCTTCAGAACAGTAAGTCGATCTTCAGGGGGTTAGTGTCAGGATTTTTTAAGGGTGTATTGGGTGGGTTTTATTTTTAGGTTAGGGTTTGGGCCTGCAATAGAGCAAACTGCCCTTTTAAAGGCAATGCCCATCCAAATGCCCTTTTCAGGGCAATGGGGAGCTTAGGTTTTTTTAGTTAGTATTTTATTTGGGGGGTTGGTTGTGTGGGTGGTGGGTTTTACTGTTGGGGGGGGTGTTTGTATTTTTTTTTACAGGTAAAAGAGCTAATTACTTTGGGGAAATGCCCCGCAAAAGGCCCTTTTAAGGGCTATTGATAGTTTAGTTTAGGCTAGGGTTTTTTTTATTTTGGGGGGGCTTTTTTATTTTGATATGGCTATTAGATTAGGTGTAATTAGTTTAAATATCTTGTAATTTGTTTATTATTTTCTGTAATTTAGTGTTTGTTTGTTTTTGTACGTTAGCTAATTTAATTTATTTAATTGTTTTTAATTTAGTAAATTTATTTAATTGTAGTGTAGTGTTAGGTGTTATTGTAACTTAGGTTAGGTTTTATTTTATAGGTACTTTTGTCTTTATTTTAGCTAGGTAGTTATTAAATAGTTAATAACTATTTAGTAACTATTCTACCTAGTTAAAATAAATACAAACTTGCCTGTAAAATAAAAATAAACCCTAAGCTAGCTACAATGTAACTATTAGTTATATTGTAGCTAGCTTAGGGTTTATTTTATAGGTAAGTATTTAGTTTTAAATAGGAATAATTTAGTTAATTATAGTAATTTTCTTTAGATTTTTTTAAATTATATTTAAGTTAGGGGGTGTTAGGGTTAGACTTAGATTTAGGGGTTAATACATTTAATATAGTGGCGGCGACGTTGGGGACGGCAGATTAGGGGTTAATAAATGT
The DNA here is from genome assembly GCF_027579735.1 of Bombina bombina. Taxonomy (NCBI): domain Eukaryota; kingdom Metazoa; phylum Chordata; class Amphibia; order Anura; family Bombinatoridae; genus Bombina; species Bombina bombina. The sequence continues at coordinate 791,876,746 of NC_069504.1, read as the reverse complement.
AGGTAGGTGGTGGCGATGTTAGGGATAGCAGATTAGGAGTAAATAATATTTAACTAGTGTTTGCAATGCGGGAGTGCGGCGGTTTAGGGGTTAATATGTTTATTATAGTGGCGGCGATGTCCGGAGCGGCAGATTAGGGGTTAAAAATGTTATTTTAGTATTTGCGATGCGGGAGGGCCTCGGTTTAGGGGTTAATAGGTAGTTTATGGGTGTTAGTGTACTTTATAGCACTTTAGTTATGGGTTTTATGCTACGGCGTTGTACCATAAAACTCTTAACTACTGACTCACTTTTTGGCCTCCCAGGACAGACACGTAATACCGGCGCTATGGAAGTCCCATATAAAAAAGACTTTACGAAGTTTACGTAAGTCGTTTTGCGGTAAGACCAAAGAAGTGTGCGGTGCCCCTAAACCTGCAAGACTCGTAATAGCAGTGGGCATAAAAAAGCAGCGTTAGGACCTCTTAACGCTGCTTTTTTACCTTAACGCACAACTCGTAATCTAGCCGTTAATGTTTTAAAAACGGAAGCATTCACCATAAATGTTCCGGAAGGCATTCTTGACATGCTTAGGAATAGATACAAATTCCAGTGGTGCACATCACACATTAAACACCTAGGCGTATATCTATCTCACAATATTCCAACCATGATTAACCTAAACTTTTTCCCCCTACTATCTACCATCACAACATCTTCCTTATCCTGGATGGGGCGAATAGCTGCTTTTAAAATGAGCCTTCTTCCCAAACTGACTTACCTCTTTCGATCCCTTCCTATTCCAATTCCTAGATCCACAATCCGTAAATTTCAGCAACTGTAATAGGTTCATATGGCGCAACAAAGCTCCTAGAATTGCTATCAGCACCCTACAACAGCCTGTATTGGCGGGGGGCGGCGGCTCCCAACATACTCCGTTATCATGAAGCTGCCAGATTGTCACAGGTGACTCAATGGGGCTCGACCCAGCAGAGTAAATGGGCTAAAATTGAACAGGCATCTGTTCCCCCGGGGTTCACCTTGAAGGATCTGATATAGCTCCCCAAGCATACAAGACCACACTCTCTCTTTCTTAACCCCATTGTAGCATCGAATCTGAAATTTTGGGATAAGATTCACAACCTGGCAACTATCGCCCCTCACCCATCTCCATCCCATACGCTTAGGGGATTACTATTAACCATGAAGGATACTCACCCGAATCCTTGGTCTGACTTGGGTTTAACCAACGTCGTAGACCTGTATGACGGAGACCACTTGCTCACTTACCAAGCCTTCCTCCGGAAGTTTACCCCACCTTCTCTTTTACATTTTGAATTTTGGAGGCTACGTAGCTTCCTCAAGTCTTGGGGATTTGATAAAGGACCCTTGAGAGCCAAAACTAAGTGGGAGATAAGATGGGATTCAGCTCTTCCCTCTACAAAACTACTCTCACTCTCGTATCTAGACATTTTGAATCCCCTGCCTTTTTACAAAACCCCACCAATAAGACACTGGGAAATTTCTCTTGCTCTCACACATGAGCCACAACTGTGGAAGACCGCAACTCAGTTAACCAAAAAAGCTGTTCATTGTACAACCTTGTATGAATTGTTCTTTAAAATAATATTACAATGGCATATGACGCCTATTCGCCTGTTTAAAATTTCACCAACCAATTCTCCTAAATGTTGGAGAGGATGCGATGCATTAGGGACCCGATTACACATTTGGTGGACTTGTCCGCAGATTAACCCCCCTGGCAAAGAGCAATTCAGTATTGCATTATGAAAGGCATTCAAATTCCACCCTCACCATCCATTGGCCTGTTCCATATCTTACCTGTACATCTGACCCTCCCACAAAAGCTGTTCTGTATCTACCTATTTCTAGCAGCAAAACTAGCGATAGCCCGAATGTGGCTTCAACCGGCTTCACCTTCCTGGGAACAGGTTGTTGATATCATGAGATATATCAAATCGATGGAATCTTATGTCTCTCACATACATGGCTCAGAAGATCTTCAGATTATGATCTGGGCGCACGGCCCTGAGTAAAACCCAGCTGTAAACTCTATTTCACACCATGATTCCACACAGTAATACCCTCTGACACTGCAAGCGGCCTTAATTATTCCCCTCCCCCCCCATATGAAACTGTCCCTTCTCCCTTCCCACCCCTTTTTTTTTTTTTCCTTTTCTTCTTTTCCTTCTCTGTTCTATTTTTTTTTTCTTTCCTTCGTCCTTTATTGCTTAGCGTTGACCTAATGGTAACCTTATTGCCCGGTATTCTAGCACACAATGGTTAAATATCAAAGCTGGTTAGAACAGTGCTTTTATGTTTATGTGTAATATCTGTGATACATAAGTCCATTCAGATAAACAGAGAACAAAAATAAGGCTATCCCTTTCCTATGGTGAGCCGTTAACACCCTCCTCCGGTTATGTCGGAAGGACTCAGATCTCTATGGACAATAGACTTTGCCGCCTTGACAACTATACAATGGACATCTATGTTATGTAAAATGTGGCATGTCGATAATATTACACTGTATACTAATGATGCCTATATACCTGTTCTTATTGTTATTCCTGTCATTTGCTTGAATAAAAAAAAATTAAAAAAATTAAAAAAAAAAAGTTTCATGATTCAGATGGGACATGTAATTTTAAACAACTTTCCAATTTACTTTTATGATCAAACTTGCTTTTTCTCTATTTTTTGTTGAAGACTAAACCATAGGCTGATTTCTAAGACTCTGCAGTCCACCTTTTTTCTCACTGGCTGTGAATAGCTAATAACAACATCATGTACTGTTTGTTTATGTGTGCCATATAGATACCATTGTGCTCACTCAGAGCCAGCACTAATTGCCTGAAATGCAAGTCTGTCAAAAGATCTGAAATAAGGGGGCAGTCTGCAGAAGCTTAGATACAAGGTAATTACAGAGGTAAAAAGTACATTGATATAACTGTGTTGGTTATGCAAAACTCAGGCATGGTAAATAAAGGGATTATCTATCGTTTTAAACAATAACATTTCGGTGTTGTCTGTCCATTTAAAGCTGAGGATTTCTTAATGAAGAACTCCAACATTGCAGTTTAGCAGTTTAGTCTGAAATTCTAATGTTCCAGAACTAAGAGGTTGCCCACTGACTGTTGTTACTCTAATAAAGTTTTCTTTCTCCTGTTAAGTGTAGTCAGTCCACGGGTCATCCATTACTTATGGAATATTTCTCTTCCTAACAGGAAACTGCAAGAGAATTACCCAGCAGAGCTTGCTATATAGCTCCTCCCCTCACCTGTCATACTCAGTCATTCTCTTGCAGCCTAACTAGATAGGAAGCTGTGAGAGATCTGTGGTGTTTTTTTTTTAACTTAGTTTATTTCTACAATCAAAAGTTTGTTATTTTTAAATGGCACCGGAGTGTGCTGTTTATTCTCAGGCAGCTTTAGAAGAAGAATCTGCCTGGGTTTTTTTCTATGGTCTTAGCAGACGTAACTAAGACCCACTGGCTGTTCTCATCTGAGGAAAAGTGAGGTAACTTCAGAGAAGGGGAATAGCATGCAGGGCCCCCCTGCAACAAAGAGGTATGTGCAGTAAATTATTTTCTGAGGAATGGAATTGACTGAGAAAATACTGCTGATACCATTGTAAAGTAAGTTCAGCCTTAAATGCAGCGATAGCGACTGTTATCAGGCTGATGTGTGTGTGTACACTGAATGTATTTTCTAAGGAATGGAATTGACTCTGAAAATACTGTAAATACTGAAATAATGTATGAGCCTTAACTGCAGTAAAAGCGACTGGTAGCAGGCTTGTAAATAATAATACATAACTTTTAAATGTATGTTTAAAACGTTTACTGGCTTGTTAATCGTTTTTGTGAGGTACTTGGTGATAAAACTTATTAGGGCATGATTTTTACCACATGGCCATTTTTGTTTTCTGCATAGAAACAGTTTCTGAGCTTCCCCACTGTTGTAATATGAGTGGGAGGGGCCTATTTTAGCGCTTTTTTGCGCAGTAAAAATTCAGTCACAATCTGTCTACTTCATCCTCCATGATCCAGATCGTCTCTAGAGAGCTCAGGGGTCTTCAAAATCCATTTTGAGGGAGGTAATCAGTCACAGTAGTCCTGTGACAGTGTATTTGACTGTGAGAAAAACGTTAATTATATAATTGTTATCCGTTTTTGGGTACTAAGGGGTTAATCATCCATTTGCTGGTGGGTGCAATCCTTTGCTAACTTAATACATTTACTGTGAAAATTTGGTTGCTATAACTATTTTTGTTCATTGTTATTTCAACTGTGTCAGTTTTTCTGTGCTTCTTAAAGGCACAGTAACGTTTTTTATATTGCTTGTAAATTAATTTTGAAAAGTATTTCCAAGTTTGCTAGTCTCATTGCTAGTTTGTTTAAACATGTCTGACTCAGATGAATCTCTTTGTTCACTATGTTTAAAGGCCAATGTGGAGCCCAATAGAAATTTATGTACTAATTGCATTGATGCTACTTTTAATAAAAGTCAATCTTTACATGTAAAGAAATTATCACCAGACGACGAGGGGAAAGTTATGCCGACTAACTCTCCTCACGTGTCAGTACCTGCGCATCCCGCTCAGGAGGTGCGTGATTTTGTGGCGCCAAGTATATCAGGGAGGCCCTTACAAATCACTTTGCAAGACATGGCTACTGTTATGACAGAAGTATTATCTAAGTTGCCAGATTTAAGAGGCAAGCGCGATAGCTCTGGGTTAAGGATAGAGCGCGCGGATGAGATGAGAGCCATGTCAGATACTGCGTCACAGTTTGCAGAACGTGAGGACGGAGAGCTTCATTCTGTGGGTGACGGATCTGATCCAGGGAGACTGGATTCAGAGATTTCCAATTTTAAATTTAAGCTAGAGAACCTCCGCACATTGCTAGGGGAGGTATTAGCGGCTCTGAATGATTGTAACACGGTTGCAATTCCAGAGAAATTATGTAGGTTGGATAAATACTATGCGGTACCGGTGTATACTGACGTATTTCCTATACCAAAAAGGCTTACAGAGATTATTAGCAAGGAGTGGGATAGACCTGGTGTGCCTTTTACCCCTCCTCCCATATTTAGGAAAATGTTTCCTATTGACGCCACCACACGAGACTTATGGCAGACGGTCCCTAAGGTGGAGGGAGCAGTTTCTACTTTAGCTAAGCGTACCACTATCCCGGTGGAGGATAGTTGTGCCTTTTCAGATCCAATGGATAAAAAATTAGAGGGTTACCTTAAGAAAATGTTTGTTCAACAAGGTTTTATTTTACAGCCCCTTGCATGCATTGCGCCTGTCACTGCTGCGGCAGCATTCTGGTTTGAGTCTCTGGAAGAGGCCATTCGCTCAGCTCCATTGGATGAAATAATGAACAAGCTTAAAACACTTAAGCTAGCTAACACATATGTTTCTGATGCCGTTGTGCATTTAACCAAACTTACGGCTAAGAACTCCGGATTCGCCATCCAAGCGCGCAGAGCGCTATGGCTTAAATCCTGGTCAGCTGACGTGACTTCTAAATCTAAATTGCTTAATATTCCTTTCAAAGGGCAGACCTTATTCAGGCCCGGCTTGAAAGAAATTATTGCTGACATTACGGGAGTTAAGGGCCATGCTCTACCTCAGGACAGGGCCAAATCAAAGGCCAAACAGTCTAATTTTCGTGCCTTTCGTAACTTCAAGGCAGGAGCAGCATCAACTTCCTCCGCTCCAAAACAGGAAGGAGCTGTGGCTCGTTTCAGGCAGGGCTGGAAAGTTAACCAGTCCTGGAACAGGGGCAAGCAGGCCAAGAAACCTGCTGCTGCCCCCAAGACAGCATGAAGAGAGGGCCCCCTATCCGGAAATGGATCTAGTGGGGGGCAGACTTTCTCTCTTCGCCCAGGCTTGGGCAAGAGATGTCCAGGATCCCTGGGCGTTGGAGATCATATCCCAGGGATACCTCCTGGACTTAAAGACTTCTCCTCCACGGGGGAGATTTCATCTTTCAAGGTTATCAGCAAACCAAACAAAGAAAGAGGCGTTTCTACGCTGTGTACAAGACCTCTTACTAATGGGGGTAATCCACCCAGTTCCGGGGACAGAACACGGGCAGGGATTCTATTCAAATCTATTTGTGGTTCCCAAAAAAGAGGGAACCTTCAGACCAATCTTGGACTTAAAAATCCTAAACAAATTTCTAAGAGTTCCATCATTCAAAATGGAGACTATTCGGACCATCCTTCCCATGATCCAAGAGGGTCAGTACATGACCACGGTGGACTTAAAGGATGCCTACCTTCACATACCGGTTCACAAGGAGCATTACCGGTATTTGAGATTTGCCTTCCTAGACAGGCATTACCAGTTTGTAGCTCTTCCCTTCGGATTAGCTACGGCTCCAAGAATCTTTACAAAAATTCTAGGATCACTTCTGGCGGTACTAAGACCGCGAGGCATAGCGGTGACTCCGTACCTAGACGACATTCTGATACAAGCGTCAAGTTTTCAAACTGCCAAGTCTCATACAGAGATAGTTCTGGCATTTCTGAGGTTGCATGGGTGGAAGGTGAACGTGGAAAAGAGTTCTCTATTACCACTTACAAGAGTTCCCTTTCTAGGGACTCTTATAGATTCTGTAGAGATGAAAATTTACCTGACAGAGGCCAGGTTATTAAAATTTCGAAATGCTTGCCGTGTCCTTCACTCCATTCCACACCCGTCAGTAGCTCAGTGCATGGAAGTAATCGGCTTAATGGTAGCGGCAATGGACATAGTACCATTTGCGCGCCTGCATCTCAGACCGCTGCAATTGTGCATGCTAAGTCAGTGGAACGGGGATTACTCAGATTTGTCCCCCCTACTAAATCTGGATCAAGAGACCAGAGATTCTCTTCTATGGTGGCTCTCTCGGCCACATCTGTCCAAGGGGATGACCTTTCGCAGGCCAGATTGGACGATTGTAACAACAGACGCCAGCCTTCTAGGCTGGGGAGCAGTCTGGAATTCCCTGAAAGCTCAGGGATTATGGACTCAGGAGGAGAAACTCCTCCCAATAAATATTCTGGAGTTAAGAGCAATATTCAATGCTCTCCTAGCTTGGCCTCAGTTAGCAACTCTGAGGTTCATCAGATTTCAGTCGGACAACATCACGACTGTGGCTTATATCAACCATCAAGGGGGAACCAGAAGTTCCCTAGCGATGTTGGAAGTCTCAAAGATAATTCGCTGGGCAGAGTCTCACTCTTGCCACCTGTCAGCGATCTACATCCCAGGCGTGGAGAACTGGGAGGCGGATTTTCTAAGTCGCCAGTCTTTTCATCCGGGAGAGTGGGAACTTCATCCGGAGGTCTTTGCTCAACTGGTTCGTCGTTGGGGCAAACCAGATCTGGATCTCATGGCGTCTCGTCAGAACGCCAAGCTTCCTTGTTACGGATCCAGGTCCAGGGACCCGGGAGCGGTGCTGATAGATGCTCTGACAGCCCCTTGGGTCTTCAACATGACTTATGTGTTTCCACCATTCCCAATGCTTCCTCGTTTGATTGCCAAGATCAAACAGGAGAGAGCTTCGGTGATTCTGATAGCGCCTGCGTGGCCACGCAGGACCTGGTATGCAGACCTAGTGGACATGTCGTCCTGTCCACCGTGGTCTCTGCCTCTGAGACAGGACCTTCTAATTCAGGGTCCTTTCAAACATCCAAATCTAATTTCTCTGAGGCTGACTGCATGGAGATTGAACGCTTGATTCTATCAAAGCGTGGTTTCTCGGAGTCGGTTATTGATACCTTAATACAGGCTAGGAAGCCTGTTACCAGAAAAATTTACCATAAAATATGGCGTAAATATTTACATTGGTGCGAATCCAAGTGTTACTCATGGAGTAAGGTTAGGATTCCTAGGATATTGTCCTTTCTACAAGAGGGTTTAGAAAAGGGCTTATCTACTAGTTCGTTAAAGGGACAGATTTCTGCTATGTCTATTCTTCTACACAAACGTCTGGCTGAAGTTCCAGACGTTCAGGCTTTCTGTCAGGCTTTAACTAGGATTAAGCCTGTGTTTAAGTCTGTTGCTCCGCCGTGGAGCTTAAACTTAGTTCTTAATGTTCTTCAAGGCGTTCCATTTGAACCCCTTCATTCCATTGATATCAAGTTGTTATCTTGGAAAGTTCTGTTTTTGATGGCTATTTCCTCGGCTCGGAGAGTCTCTGAGTTATCTGCCTTACATTGTGATTCTCCTTATCTGATTTTCCATTCAGACAAGGTAGTTCTGCGTACTAAACCTGGGTTCTTACCTAAGGTAGTTACTAACAAGAATATCAATCAAGAGATTGTTGTTCCATCTCTGAAGTGATAACATAAAACAGAAAAGAAAAAAACAGGCGCACAAAGCACGATTCAAGTGTAAAAGTTTTAATAACAAAGTGACACACGCACAGTAATAATTGCACTTACTAGATTAAAATAAATAATATGCATTGAAACAACACTCCTTGGGTCTGCAGCTCCTGTAACAGTGGCACAGATGGTCCTTCACCTTACAGCTTTTGTCCAACAGCAACAGGTAATGGTAATCCGGATCCTTAAGTTAAGGATCCGGATTACCATTACCTGTTGCTGTTGGACAAAAGGTGTAAGGTGAAGGACCATCTGTGCCACTGTTACAGGAGCTGCAGACCCAAGGAGTGTTGTTTCAATGCATATTATTTATTTTAATCTAGTAAGTGCAATTATTACTGTGCGTGTGTCACTTTGTTATTAAAACTTTTACACTTGAATCGTGCTTTGTGCGCCTGTTTTTTTCTTTTCTGTTTTATGTTATCACTTCTGAGTCAAGACCGGTGAATTGCTGGCTGGAACAAGGCTGCACTATAAAGGCACAACATTTGGAATTCAATCCTTTTACAGAGGAACCGTTTGGGATAGCACTCCAAGGAAAGAACTTGCAAAACACCAGCTGCAAGATTTTAACCTTTAAACTAATTTACTCCATCACAAGGTACTGTGGTCAAGTCATTTTTTGGTATCCCCATTTTAAGATTATATGGACAACTTTTGAGAATAGACTAATTCCATTGGGATTGTATATATATATATATATTTTTTATCAGATACATATTTTTTCATCAGTTTTTAATATTTATAATATTTATTGTGGTTGGCATTAGAGCGCAAAAAATTTCTTGTTTTAAATTGTTCCATCTCTGTGTCCTAACCCTTCTTCAAAGAAGGAACGACTTTTGCATAATCTGGACGTAGTCCGTGCCCTGAAATTCTATTTGCAGGCAACTAAGGATTTTCGTCAAACTTCTTCCCTGTTTGTCGTTTACTCTGGACAGAGGAGAGGTCAAAAGGCTTCGGCTACCTCTCTCTCTTTTTGGCTTCGTAGCATAATACGATTAGCCTATGAGACTGCTGGACAGCAGCCCCCTGAAAGGATTACAGCTCATTCTACTAGAGCTGTGGCTTCCACCTGGGCCTTTAAAAATGAGGCCTCTGTTGAACAGATTTGCAAGGCTGCGACTTGGTCTTCGCTTCACACTTTTTCAAAATTTTACAAATTTGACACTTTTGCTTCCTCGGAGGCTGTGTTTGGGAGAAAGGCAGTGGTTCCTTCTGTTTAATGTTCCTGCCTTGTCCCTCCCTTCATCCGTGTACTTTAGCTTTGGTATTGGTATTCCATAAGTAATGGATGACCCGTGGACTGACTACACTTAACAGGAGAAAACATAATTTATGCTTACCTGATAAATTCCTTTCTCCTGTAGTGTAGTCAGTCCACGGCCCGCCCTGTTTTTACGGCAGGTCTAAATTTTAATTAAACTCCAGTCACCACTGTACCCTATGGTTCCTCCTTTCTCGTATGCTTGGTCGAATGACTGAGTATGACAGGTGAGGGGAGGAGCTATATAGCAAGCTCTGCTGGGTAATTCTCTTGCAGTTTCCTGTTAGGAAGAGAAATATTCCATAAGTAATGGATGACCCGTGGACTGACTACACTACAGGAGAAAGGAATTTATCAGGTAAGCATAAATTATGTTTTTCTTGTAAATGCTATTCTGAGCTCTTCTACAAAATTTTTATCAATGAAAATTTTGGCAGTACCAGAGTCAATCAAGACCTTAGTATCGAAAAGGAAGAGCACCGTGTTTAGACAACTTTGCAGAATGATTGTATTTGTAATGGAGGTTTGGTAAGAATTCAGGTTTAAAGGGGTAAGAAACCCAAAAAAAAGATTTTTTTTATTCAGACAGAGCGTACCATTTAAAAAAAATAATTCCAATATTCTTCTATTATCAAATTTGCTTCATTCTCATGATATTCTGTGTTGAAGAGATAAAGTACCTAGGTAGGCATCTGGAGCGCTACATGTCAGGAAATAGTGCTGCCATCTAGTGCTCTTGCAAATGGATAACATTCTTGCAAAACTACTGCCATGTAGTGCTCCAAAAATGGTCTGGCTCCTAAGCATGCATCCCTGATTTTCAACAAAAGGTACCAAGAGAATGAAGAAACATTGATAATATAATTAACTAAAAAGATTGTTTAAAATCGCATGCTCTATCTGAATCATGAAAGTAAAATTTTGTGTTTCATATCCCTTTAACGCTGCACCCCCTATAAGGGTTAAGTCTTGCAGAAGGTGACCATTTAGTTTACAGTATAAACAGTTTCAAATTTCTTCTTGGAGGAGCCAATCTGTACTTGAGTCTGGAGAAGAAAGGGCTTGCTACTGTAATTGTGTTAACTAATTCTCAATTGTATCGCTTTAGCAGAAATAGTAAGATAACAACCTACAAATTAAGGACACATATGTAGCAAGGTTAGGCCTGTGAAGCCTGCCATGTCCTCTTTCAATTTTCAGGACTGTAAATTCCACAATTTTCAGACTCAAATTACAGGGATAAGGGAGAAAATAAAATAATCAAAGTATATTGAAATGCTGCTTTCAGTGACGTATTTAGGTTTTGTGCTGCCTTAGGCACTCAAAATTCTGCTGGAAAAACAAGTTTCTTCCAGGATAACCTTGTACGTGGCTTGATTCATGCATGCTTCACAAAGATAAATCTAAAGCATCCCCAGATCATCACCGATCCTCCACCAAAATTTGCAGTGGTTGTAAAACACTGTGGCTTGTAGGCCTCAAAACATTAGACGACCAGGTGTTGGGCAAATCTAAAAATTGGACTTAACAGAGAAGATGACCTTACTCCAGTCCTCTATAGTCCAATCCTTATGCTCTTTTGAAAACCTCAGATAGTGATGTCGCGAACCTAAAATTTTGCGTTCGCAAACGGCGAACGCGAACTTCTGCAAATGTTTGCGAACCGGTGAACCGGGCGAACCGCCATTGACTTCAATGGGCAGGCGAATTTTAAAACCCACAGGGACTCTTTCTGGCCACAATAGTGATGGAAAAGTTGTTTCAAGGGGACTAACACCTGGACTGTGGCATGCCGGAGGGGGATCCATGGCAAAACTCCCATGGAAAATTAAATAGTTGATGCAGAGTCTGGTTTTAAGCCATAAAGGGCATAAATCACCTAACATTCCTAAATTGTTTGGAATAACGTGCTTTAAAACATCAGGTATGATGTTGTATCGATCAGGTAGTGTAAGTGTTATGCCCGCTTCACAGTGACAGACCAAACTCCCCGTTTAACGCACCGCAAACAACCGCAAACAGTCCATTTGCACAACCACGAGATCGATAGATTTGATAGATAGATACATAGATTACATAGATCAATAGATGCAATATACATTTGATAGATACCAATTACATAGATCAAAAGATGCAATATACATTTGATAGATACGAATTACATAGATCAAAAGATGCAATTTACATTTGATAGATATGAATTACACAGATCAAAAGATGCAATATACATTTGATAGATACGAATTACATGGATCAAAAGATGCAATATACATTTGATAGATACGAATAACATAGATCAAAAGATGCAATATACATTTGATAGATACGAATTACATAGATCAAAAGATGCAATTTACATTTGATAGATATGAATTACATAGATCAAAAGATGCAATATACATTTGATAGATACGAATTACATGGATCAAAAGATGCAATATACATTTGATAGATACGAATTACAGAGATCAATAAATGCAATATATATTTGATTGATACGATTGATAGTTATATAATTTCCCTGACAGAGTATAACAATAAGACATGCGGTCTGGGACCCGTGGTGTGTTAAGTACTAAGTAGTACTATTCTTAGCAGTTTAATACCAGTTACTCCCCCTACCGGGGGAGGTCTATATGGCCTTGATTTTCGGAACAGGGAGATGGAAGAAGAGGCTTGGTCTGTCCTCCTACTTCAAATTTGGCTGAAACACAAGTGGCTGTCACAAAACAGTCCGGCCACGAGATAGATAGATTTGATAGATAGATCCATAGATTACATAGATCATTAAATGCAATATACATTTGATAGGTACGAATAACATAGATCAAAAGATGCAATATACATTTGATCGATACAAATTACTGAGATCAATAGATGCAATATATATTTGATTGATAGTTATATAATTTCCCTGACAGAGTATAACAATAAGACATGCGGCTGGGACCCATGGTAAGGTTACTTCCTTTTGCACAATCGAGTATACCAGTTGCAGAGGTTCTGACCCTGCATTCTGGCTGCACCTCTCTCTGCAAGAGAGATCTGTTACAGAGTCTGTGGGCTGTGTACACCAGATATCAGTGGTGGCACAGAGCAATTAATCACAGTATATGCTGTGGGCCTGACACACAGGCCTGATGGAAAATGAAATTAGATTACACTAGCAAACTGATGTAAAAGTTTTTTTTTTTTTTAAATTTACACTAATGTTACACCAGATATCAGTGGTGGCACAAAGCAATTAATCACAGTATATGATGTGGGCCTGACACACAGGCCTAATGGAAAATGAAATTAGATTACAGTAGCAAACTGATGTAAAAGTTTTTTTTTTTTTTTTAAATTTACACTAATGTTACACCAGATATGAGTGGTGGCACAGAGCAATTAATCACAGTATATGCTGTGGGCCTGACACACAGGCCTGATGGAAAATGAAATTAGATTACACTAGCAAACTGATGTAAAAGTTTTTGTTTTTTTTAAATTTACACTAATGTTACACCAGATATCAGTGGTGGCACAGAGCAATTAATCACAGTATATGCTGTGGGCCTGACACACAGGCCTGATGGAAAATTAAATTAGATTACACTAGCAAACTGATGTAAAAGTTTTTTTTTTAAATTTACACTAATGTTACACCAGATATCAGTGGTGGCACAGAGCAATTAATCACAGTATATGCTGTGGGCCTGACACACAGGCCTGATGGAAAATTAAATTAGATTACACTAGCAAACTGATGTAAAAGTTTTTTTTTTAAATTTACACTAATGTTACACCAGATATCAGTGGTGGCACAGAGCAATTAATCACAGTATATGCTGTGGGCCTGACACACAGGCCTGATGGAAAATGAAATTAGATTACACTAGCAAACTGATGTAAAAGTTTTTTTTTTTTAATTTACACTAATGTTACACCAGATATCAGTGGTGGCACAGAGCAATTAATCACAGTATATGCCTGACACACAGGCCTGATAGAAAATGAAATTAGATTACACTAGCAAACTGATGTAAAAGTTTTTTTTTTAAATTTACACTAATGTTACACCAGATATGAGTGGTGGCACAGAGCTATTAATCACAGTATATGCTGTGAGCCTCACACACAGGCAAATGCTGACAGGCAGGCAAATGCAATTAGATTACAAAAAAAAAAAAAAGACTGAAGTTCTAGCCCTAAAAAGAGCTTTTTGGGCTGAAGTTCTAGCCCTAAAAAGGGCTTTTTGGGGTGCTGTCCTTACAGCAGAGATTAGATGAGTCCTTCAGGACTGTAGTGGACACTGAATACACTAGCCTAGCTATCAATTTCCCTATAAAATCACCAGCAGCAGCACTAACCCTCCTCTCACTAAGAATGCAGGATCGTAATGAATCTAAAATGGCTGCTGCCCAGGAGCTGGGAGGGTCTGGGAGGGAGTGTCTGCTGCTGATTGGCTCAAATGTGTCTGCAGACTGTGAGATACAGGGTCAAAGTTTCCTCAATGATGACGAATAGGGGGAGGATCGAACATTGCATATGTTCGCCCGCTGCGGTGAACGCGAACAAGCTAAGATCGCCGGGAACTGTTCTCCGGCGAACTGTTTGCGACATCACTAACCTCAGTCTTGCTCTTGTTTGCTTCTCATTGCTGAAGGGCTTCTTTCTAGCTTTGCATAACTTCAGCTCTGCCCCTAGGAGCCTGTTTCAAACCATCCTCATTGTGCACCGCAACCCAGCTGCCATTTGTCATTCTTTTTGTAGGTCACTTGAAGTCATCCTATGGTTATTGAGTGACATTCAAATGAGTCTGCTGGTCTGTAGATTTGTTGTACTGAATGCATGCTGTTTGACATTGTTCTTTTGAACTGCCAACTTTGCTCGCTATATCCCTAACTATATCCCTCTACCAGTAAAGCTAGAATTGAACCCTACTTTTCCTAGCTCAAAATTTTTCTTTTCAATTCTTGGCATGGTCAATAGTTATTTTTTTAGTCCAATTACTTTTGAGGTACTACTTGCAGTGTTTTTGCCATCCAGCTGGTCCAATTGCAAGAGGATAGTGATGACCACTTAATTAAATAAGATTTGGTTCAGGTGATCACCTAATCGGTACCTCATTAAGTAGAATGAGGTGTGTCTGTGTTGGAATTCAACATACAATGGCTGCCATATATGTAGAGATTAGGGATGGGGGAATGTGTTTATATTCAAATTTGAATGTTAGAACGAATGTTATTGTAGAAATTTGATTTGAAATTCTATTATCGAATGTTATTTACAGTTTTTCGAATTTGACCTTTAAATTCAAATGTGACATTCAAATTTGAATATTACATTTATAAAACACAATTGTAGACTAGAAATACCATTTCGAATTCAAATGCTACATTAAAATTCGAATATTACATTTATACAACACAGTTGTAGACTAGAAATACTATTTTGAATTTGAATGTGACATTTGAATTTGAATGTGACATTTGAATTTGAATGTGGCATTCGAATTTGAATATTACATTTATAAAAACATAGCATTAGACTAGAAATACTATTTTTAATTTGAATGTGACATTCAAATTCGAATGTAGCATTCGAATTTTAATATTACATTTATAAAACAGTATTAGACTAGAAATACTATTTTGAATTCTAATGTGACATTCAAATTCAAATGTAGCATTCAAATTCGAATATTACATTTATAAAACACGGTTGTATACTAGAAATACTATTTCGAACTTGAATGTTACATTCGAATTTGAATGTCCCAATCGAATTTGAATATTACATTTCGAAATTGAATGTGATATAAAATACATGGCTAAACCTTCCATTATTATGTTATTGAAAAATTCGAAAATTAAATTTCAGAAATAGAATGTCAGAATGTTATATAAACATAAGAAATCCTATTCAAATGAACAAATGAACATTCGCCCATCCCTAGTAGAGATGCTGATTTGAGAAAAAATTGGATTCTCTTAATTTTTTTCAGAGCTGTATATATATATATATATATATATATGCGAGGGTACATGTGACTAAAGCCCCTTGTTATACCTTTACTGTACTATTGACTGTATAATGTGTGCATTTGGCTTTTTTAACTTGTTTGCAATCATCTTTAATTTATCAACAAATATTAAAGGGACACTGAACCCAAATTTTTTCTTTCATTATTCAGATAGAGCATGCAATTTTAAGCAACTTTCTAACTTACTCCTATTATCAAATTTTCTTCATTCGCTTGGTATCTTTATTTGAAAAGCAAGAATATAAGTTTAGAAGCCAGCCCATTTTTGGTGAACAACCTTGGTTGTTCTTGCTGATTGGTGGATAAATTCACCCACCAATAAACAAGTGCTGTCCAGGGTACTGAACCAAAAATTGACTGTCTCCTTAGCTTAGATGCCTTCTTTTTCAAATAAAGATAGCAAGAGAACAAAGAAAAAATTATAATAGGAGTAAAATAGAAAGTTGTTTAAAATTGCATGCTCTATCTGAATCATGAAAGAAAAAAACTGGGTTCAGTGTCTCTTTAAAATACATTTAATAAAATTTAACTCTGCACCCCCCTAAAAGAGTTAGGCCTTGCCTTTTCCCAGACAAGTGGGACAGTCTTGTAGAAGGTGACCATTTAGTTCACAGTATACAAAGTTCCAAATTTATTCTTGGAGGAGCCAATGTGTACTTGAGTCTGGAGAAGAAAGGGCTTTCCACTGTAATTGTGTTAACCAATTCTCCATTGTTTAGATTCATCAGAAATTGTAAGATAACAACCTACAAATTAGGGACACATATGTAGCAAGGTTAGACCTGTGAAGCCTGCCATATATATTTTACATTTATTATTTATATTTCTATGAGTGTAGTACTTTATTTACATGTGAAAGTATAGGGCATGCTAAAGAGATGTCAGATGCTCCAAACAATCTCTGATAATTCTGTTTTACCATAGACTTGTTATACCAGATTGTGCACTATTGCTCACTAATGCTCTAATATATCAAAAGCGTTCTACTTGTCTAGGCCATTATTAAGTGTACGTTTCAAAAATTATTTTAATATAAGCTGTTTATAAAGTTTATAAAGTTTTATAAACTTTTAATTTGGCTGATAAATCCCCTTCATTTGGGGACATGTGTAGGGGCAGAGTGACATAAGACACCTGTGAAATGACTCAGTGGTTTTTAATGCCAGGAATCCTGCAGATACGTCAGGTACCATGTGGATGGGCTACCACATATCTGGTGCGCCATAACTGTTATGGAAGTCCCAGCTCCTAAGGACAAAGCGGAATGAGATCCAGTAGAGTAGTCTACATGCACACCTCTCTTCAACTAAATGAACAAGAGACGAACAAAAGCTTTATCACTGAGGACTGAGATAAACCTGAGCTCTACTTGTATAATTAGACCTCAAATAAACATTCTAGTCCGGCCAGAATTTCCCGTTACACTGGCTACCTTCCAGCTATGGCACCTTCCATAGAATACATATTTGCGAAGCTCGCTGAGCGCTTGAGTCGGTGCTTAGACAAATTTGAGCTAAATGTTGTGACAATGCTGAGAACGGCTACTTCAGACACGGACTACTCTCACACAACACTTGGCTCACCAACACGCCCATCTCTGCAGACAGTGCCCGGAGAGTGCAGTCCTGATACTGATTGGGAGACCTCAACGCCATCTATTAGTGGGGCAGTATACAACCCAAGTCTGGATCTTCTGGAGTATTCACCGGTAGTGGAGAAGTCAGAGGACCGGGTCTGTCTGGCAAATGGTATTAGAGAGTTGGCAACATCTGTGTCCTGTGTAACTCTGGATGGAAAGTCTAGACCTAAAACATGGATGGACAGGCTACCGGAGCTAATGCCCCTGATAGAATACATCACAAGGCTTGGTCTGGATGAGCTACAGAGAAGAACGGCCATTCCCAACACGCTAATCACTTTACCACAGTGGACGCATGCCATGGCTGAATTTTACAGGTCCGGAATTGGATAAAACTGTTTCCTGCTCTGTGGGTCTTGTTCTCACAATACGCTGGACAAGCCCTATACAAGCTGAGTACTTATGGTCAATTCACCTTACAATACCTATGAAGGCTTTTAGTTGGATCTACAGGTGGACTGTATCAGTTTGACAGAACATTTCAGCTCCTTATTCAAGGACATTAAAGATAGCCTGGTATTCTCCTAGTCGACATATAGCTGGTTTTTGTTGATTTAAAATGTTTAAGTCATAACATTCTAAGTATTTAGTACCTGTTTATATAATAACTATCTTAATATATATAGTTTTATATAATATATTCAGTTAATGCTTTATTTGTTTTTATTGTTATGGGAAGACCACTTGTACTGAATGTGAGGTGGCAACAATATTCAATCAATCTGAGCGTACTGCTTAGGTTAACGAGAGGGATAGGATAATGTCTATAGAACCTCACGAGACTGTATGTTGTCCTATACTGATCCTCGCCCGGGTATGTAGCATAAAGATTTGGGTGATGTTTTATATTATTTTTAGCTAATGACATACTAACGTTTACTAAGGTAGGAGGTGTTAAAGTGATATTCCAACATGGTCCTCCTTATATTTTACCCTGCTCATCAATCCACTGTCTGCGGCCGAGACAGTGGAGTATAGAAACTTGAGCTATATATAACCCCTATAAAGCAAGAGTAAGGAATATTGGCAAGATTAGATTTGCCTACCTAGGTCCTTAGCTGAGAGCAAACATTTCATTTTTAGAATTACTGCACTGTTTGAGCGATAGCTAATAATGACTCTCTGGATATAACTTAAAAGGTGACCTACACATATGTCTATGATACTGGATATCAGCTTTATACTCTCACTCATATATCCATACTATGAGCTCAACCAACCTACCCGGTACTAGGTTATATATTCAAAAGCGAAGCAGATTAGCTCGTACTTGACTCTCCCAAGCTTTGTCACATCCCAGATAAGGTTAGACCATAAAATAGATAGTTTGGCTCATATTTAGTTTGGTCCCTATTAATTTTGCGATGTTTCCTTATTATGGCCTTGGCTCCTTTTAATAATACCCAGGTTATTTTCCAGATATCTCTGAACTACCTATAGTGATTAACTAATCTCTGCAGGATTGCTGGCTCCATTCCCCCCCCCCCCCATTGTTTACTGGTTAAACTAAAGGGAAATATACCCAATCTTGTTTCCTTAAACTCTTTATATATGTGCTTCATTAAAGCGGCTACTACTAATCCCCCTCCTATCATATAAATCAAAATGAGGTTCCAATATTATCAGTCTCATCATAGAAGCTTACTATGACCACTTGAATAGCAGGTATGCACAAAATATTTACTTATTTAATATGTTTTTTAAATATGGATATCTTACTGTCAGTGGTTGTAAAAGATGTCAGTGGATTGTGGAAGCAACTTTCTATAACATTACTAGTATTTGTTGCATATTGTTATTGTACTGCATACTTCTTACTCTCATGAAAGAATTTGTTCATCATACTGTATGCCTTAAAAAACCTCAATAAAAAAACTTAAAAAATAAATAAATAAAAAATAATACAGTTTAACCCATTTTTGTTTAAGTGTGTTTAATTAAAAATCCACTGGATTTTGAGTTTGTTGGAATGTTACTACTTTTTAATTCCTAGAAAACTAGAACTTGAAAAGTTCCTGCACATTTCTATTGTAGTGACAAATAATGAAGAAATGATTATATTTTATAATTTTATTTATTCTCTCTTATAATCTCTTCTTTAAAATATGGAATGTATGGCCAACATATTATTTACATGAGTATTCTAATAAATACAATTTTTTTTCCTTTGTCAGGTAATAAGCTAATTAATATCATACCATTTGTTCCTTTTAGTGACTTAAAGGGATATGAAACCCCAAAATTTTATTTCGTGTTTCAGATAGAGCATGCGATTTTAAACAATTTTCTAATTTACTTCTTTCATCAATTTTTCTTTTTTCTATAGGAATCTTTTGTTGAAAAGCAAAGATGTATGCTTCAGATTCTGCCCCATTTCTGGAGCATCAGTTTTCCAAGAATGTTATCTATTTGCAAGAGTACTGTTTCCTGGAGTGTAGTTTTTCAGACGTCTACCTAGGTATCTCTTCAACCAAGAATATAATTGGAATGAAACTAATTTGGTAAAGGTGCCTTATAAAACGCAAACATATGTTTATCTTTTCAAATTTCTGCTAAGATAGAATCTCTTTTAAAACATGACAATTATTTTTAATAATGTGTTTGAGAGTTGATTTAAGTGGTTTGATTGGAAATAATAGTTACAATTGTTTCTTCTCTATAATCTCTTTCAGATTATAAATTAACAAGTCTTTTTTTTTCCTACAATTTAAATTTGTTAAAATGTCTTATCTAATACGTCATCATTATATTTGAGAATACAAAGTGTATATTTTGTTTTGTTTGGTTTAGTAGGTATAAAGTAGGTATTACTTATTTGCCATTTGAAAACCAGTTAGTAGAATGCATAGCATGTTTAAACATTAAAGGCTGGATTACAAGTGAAGCGCTAATTTAACGTGCGCCCGTAAACGGGCAAATTTGCCCATTTTTTGGGAGCATGTTAAATAACCAGTCATTACAAGTAGCTGGTCAGTGCTTGTGGTAGCAATTTGCGCTCCAAAAATTAAACAGAGTTCAGACCTCTGGTTAATTTTAAAAATGTCCACTAATTGCCCCCCAAATAAAGGGCCCGATCCGATATGCAGCGTCGCCCGCAAAAGCTGGCGATGCCAAATTTTCCTCTGGTTTGGTATCACATATACGGCGTAACCTAGAAGTTACGCTCGTATATTTCTGCCTTCGGCCGTAGTTTTTTGGCCCATAGACAGGTATTGGAGCCCCATAACTCCCTAAACTACCTACAAAATAAAACCTTACACCTAACGCATGCGCAATGTCTATCTACCTGTCAACCGCAATCCACTGCCGCAATCCCTAATAAAGTGTTTAACCCCTAAACTGCCGCTCCCGGACCCCGCCGCCACCTACATTAAATGTCTAACCCCCTAATGTGATCCCCCTAAATGTCCCTACCCTAAACTAAATTACAAATAGCGCTGAAAAGGGCCTTTTGCGTGGCATTGCCCCAAAGTAACCAGCTCTATAACCAGCCCTTAAAAGGGCCTTTTGCAGGGCATTGCCCCAAAGTAACCAGCTCTATTACCAGACCTTAAAAGGGCCTTTTGCGGGGCATTGTCACAAAGTAATCAGCTCTTTTACCTGTAATCTGACCCCCCTACGGCAACCTCTTCTTCTTCCAGGAACCAGCCGGCACGGAGCGGAGGAGTTGAAGACCGATGACTGCCGACTGCGGAGCTGAAGACCGTCCTCCCTGGAACTGAATTAAAGTAGCTCTCATCCGATTGGTTGATTTGAATTTGAAGGCTCAAATCAGCCAATAGGAAATCAAGGGACGCCATTGTTAATGGCGTACTTTGAATTCCGATTCAGTGTACGGCGGCGATCGTATGAAGAGGTCCTCCACGCTCCATGGATCCGGTCTTCAGTTCCAGCGTCGCCGATCTTCAGTTCCTGCATCGCCGGTCTTCAGTTCCAGGGAGGACGGTCTTCAGCTCCGCGGTCATCAGTCTTCAACTCCTCCGCTCCGTGCCGGCTGGTTCCTGGAAGAAGAAGAGGTCGCCGCCTGGAAGAAGACTTCTCCGCCTGGAACAGGACCTTCTCCACCGGTCTTCAGGACAGGTAAGGAGCACTTGGGGGTTAGACTTAGGTTTTTTTAAGGGGGGATAGGGTGGGTTTTAGAGTAGGGGTGTGTGGGTGGTGGGTTTTAATGGGGGGGGTTGTTCTTTTTTTTCACAGGTAAAAGAGCTGATTACTTTGGGGCAATGCCCCACAAAAGGCCCTTTTAAGGGCTGGTAATAGAGCTGATTACTTTTTGTAATTTAGTTTAGGGTAGGGACATTTTTTTATTTTGTGGGGCTTTGTTATTTTATTAGGGGGCTTAGATTAGGTGTAATTAGCTTAAAATTCTTGTAATCTTTGTTTATTTTTTGTAATTTTGTGTTGTTTTTTTTTTGTAATTTAGTTTAGTGTATTTAATTATATTTTAGTTTAGATAATTGTAGTTTATTTAATTAATTTATTGATAGTGTAGGTGTATTTGTAACTTAGGTTAGGATTATTTTACAGGTAAATTAGTAATTATTTTAACTAGGTAGCTATTAAATAGTTATTAACTATTTAATAGCTATTGTACCTAGTTAAAATAAATACCAAGTTACCTGTAAAATAAATATAAACGCTAAAATAGCTACAATGTAATTATTAATTATATTGTAGCTATCTTAAGGTTTATTTAATAGGTAAGTATTTAGTTTTAAATAGGAATATTTTAGTTAATAAGATTAATATTATTTAGATTTATTGCAATAATAATTAAGTTAGGGGTGTTAGGGTTAGATAGGGTTAATATAGTTAATATATATAATAGAATAACTATATTAACCCTAATATAATTAGGGTTAATATATTTAATATAGGTGGCGGCGGTGTAGGGGGGTCAGAATAGGGATTAATATATTTAATATAGGTGGCGGCGGTGTAGGGGGATTAGATTAGGGGTTAATATATTTAATATAGGTGGCGGCGGTGTAGGGGGGTCAGATTACAGGTAAAAGAGCTGATTACTTTGTGACAATGCCCCGCAAAAGGCCCTTTTAAGGGCTGGTAATAGAGCTGGTTACTTTGGGGCAATGCCACGCAAAAGGCCCTTTTCAGGGCTATTTGTAATTTAGTTTAGGGTAGGGAAATTTTAGTATTTTAGGGGGTAATACATTTATTATAGGTGGCGGCGGTGTAGGGGGATTAGATTAGGGGGTAATGTAGTTAAAATAGGTGGCGGCGGGGTAGGGGGCTCACATTAGGGGGTAATAATTTTAATATAGATGGCAGAGGTGTAAGGGGATTAAATTGGGGTTAATAATTTTAATGTAGGTGGCGGCGGTGTAAGGGGCTCACATTAGGGGGTTAGACATTTAATATAGGTGGCGACGGTGTAGGGGGATTAGATTAGGGGTTAATAATTTTAATATAGGTGGCGGCGGTGTAAGGGGGTCAGATTAGGGGATAGTACATATAATGTAGGTGGCGGCGAGGTAGGGGGCTCACATTAGGGGGTAATATAGTTAAAATAGGTGGCGGCGGTGTAGGGGGATCATATTAGGGGGTAATATAGTTAATGTAGCTGGCGGCAGGGTCCGGGAGCGGCGGTTTAGGGGTTAATACATTTATTGTTAGGAGTGAGAGGGGGGATTGCGGATAGAGGGGTATACGTGTCGGGCTATGTTTGGGAGGCGTGTTAGACAGTTACGGGTCATTTTATAATTTAGTCAGTTTTTTTAGACGGCGGCAGTTTCTAAAGTGCTGTAAGTCACTGGCGACTCCAGAAATTTGTACTTACGCAGATTTCTGGACATCGCTAGTTTGTCAGACTTACGGCACTTTAGCATCTGACGGCGCCGTATATGGGATAGCTCGAGTTGTGAGCTGAAACTACAGGCGGCTCAGGTTTCCACGCTTGCGCCGAAACCTGCGCCGTATATCGGATCGCGCACAAAGAGTTTTGTTACTTTTTAATTATAAAATATAGTAGCATTATTTTTTTTTAAATATAACTGCACAAAGCAGTTTTAAGGGGTGTTAGAAAAAAACGGCACTGAAAAGTGCCTTTACATTGCGGTCTATGGGGAGTAATTTCTATAAATATATTTGTATATGTATATACACATATAAACACATAAATATATATGTATATATTCATATATATATTTTAAATTTGCTGCCCAACGCTGCGTGACTTACCCCCTTTGCTGCACTAGGTACTCATGCCTATCGGCATCAGAACGAGGCTGCCATTGGAGCCTATGGAAGAGCACTTTCATGAGTGCAAAGCATCCATGCAATGCGAACGCATGCACTGGTATTATGAGTGGAGCACAAATATCGCACTCACGAAAGCGCAATTTTGCGATACACTCGTAATCTGGCCCTAATTAAGAAAAAAGAGATTAAAGGGACATAAAACCTAAACATTTTCTTTCAAGTTTCAGATGGAATATACAATTTATAACAACTTTCCAATTTACGTCTATTAAAAAAAAAAATCTGTTTTTTGTAATCCTTTGTTGAAAAGTAGGAAGGTAATCTCAGGGGTGTGCACGTGTCTGCAGTACTATACGGTTGTATTAGAAGTTAAAAGTAAATTGTTTGTGTGCAAGTGAAACGCTATGCGCGCTAACTTCAGGACTTTATATATCGCGGCCACGTTAACTTCTTTTCCCCATAGACTTCAATGTGGCGCGCTGTGAAAAAAAAAAAAATTTATTGCTCGCACGCTAACCCGACACGTATTAGATCTACAGTGCTAAACCCAAAGGTAGTTATGAATATTTTTACATTCCAATGTTCTTCACATGTAAGAAAATGTTATTTTTATTTTTAAACATTTATTTCTGTATATATTTTTAGATTTTTTATGTAAAATATATATTTATACATATATATCTATATGAGTATATATAGGTATAGATAAATATACAGATGTATATAGAAATATATCAATTTAAAAATACAAAATAACATTTTCTTCTAAGCAAAGAACATTGGAATATAAAATATTTAAATACATAGTAAAATACATAATATAATATTAAATATTAAAAATTACAAAAAAATATTTTATAAGTTTTAAGGTATTTGAGTGGAAAGGGCTCCAATGTGTACTTATATGTATATACATGTGTATACATGTATGTCAAACACCTTGTCCTATACCATATACCTTTTAACCCTTATAATTTTTTTTAAATACATTTATGTGCATAGTTTTATCAGAAATTGTACACTTTATTTTAATGTACTTATGTTGTGCTTGGTGCCCATTTTTTATTTTTTTTACCCTTTACACTTGACGGTAGGTCTTCAGTCATGCTAACCTGACAAGCGCAAATTATGTTTGCGCCCGAACACACACGCTTATTTTCAACTTGTAATACACATGAAAGTTAGCATGGAGACCCACACTAACTTTAACATACCACTTGTATTCCAGCTCTATGTAAGTACCCTTGGTTGCATGTATTTTGGTGTTTATTGAAATTCCTACATCTGGGATGCGCTATCCCCTTTTGTCTTGATAGAAAACAATGACATGTTTAGAATGATAAACTAAGGGGCCGATTTACTAATGTCTGTCTGACATGATACGCTGCAGCGTATCATGTCCGACCGACATAGCTGAATGCAGACAGTTCTAGTGAACTGTTTGGGTAATGCTGCCCCCTGCTGGGGGTGTCAATCAACCCGATCATATAGGATCGGGTTGATTGCTGTATGCCACTCATAGGCGGCGGATACAGTTGGACCGCTGCTTCTTAACTGAGGTTTCCGGCGAGCCTGAAGGCTCGTGCGGAAACAGGGCGATATGGCCCCATTTGGGCCATCAGAAATCGGCCCCTATGTATTAGAAAAGAAAAATGTAAAACTATTATTTTTAACTCCAGTACTCAAACAATAATTTGCATACTCAAGTAACCACTGTGTAGAATGCTGTAGTATTAGCACTTTAAATACTCTAGCACACACTATAGTCTCCTCGAGGTTGTATAAAAAATTAGAGCTAACTTTACAGAGAA
The DNA here is from genome assembly GCF_027579735.1 of Bombina bombina. Taxonomy (NCBI): domain Eukaryota; kingdom Metazoa; phylum Chordata; class Amphibia; order Anura; family Bombinatoridae; genus Bombina; species Bombina bombina. The sequence continues at coordinate 791,851,398 of NC_069504.1, read as the reverse complement.
AGAGAGCAAAGTGAATAATGACAGCTCATTACAAGTTTTTTTTTTCTACTAATAATTAAAGATTTCATAAGAAATTTGATTTTGATTTTAATGTTCCTTTAAATATTATTTAGTGACATCTGGCTCCTTATTGAACTCTATACAAGGTTTTCTAAAATAAGATAAATATATGTAAGGGCCTATGGGGAATTAATACAATATACATGCATGAGTTATCTAGCCAAGTCATCCAAGGAGAAGTGGCATGTTTCCATATTTGGCCATGGTCAATTTAGCAGCTGATAGGATGTGATAAATGGTTCTATTTCCTAAACTGGGTTAAGTGTAGGTGTAAAGGGTGGGTATTGGAAGCAAAGGAAGTGACTCATGCAAAAAAATATTTGTATTAATAAAACACTGTCAGGTATTCACTCTAAACACAATGCATATTACCAACAACACCGTATTCTTTCCAGTGGCAGTTTAGAAATAGTCAGGGTGGGTTATCTTAAAGGGACAGTTAAGTGAAAATTAAACTTGCATGATTCAGATAGGGCATGCAATTTTAAACAATTTTCCAGCTTAATTTTATAATCAAATTTGCTCTGTTCTCTTGGTATTCTTTGTTCAAAGTTAAACCTAGGTAAGCTCATATGCTAATTTCTTAACCCTTGAAGGCCTCCACTTATCTCAGTGCATTTTGACAATTTGTTTGCGTTAGACACTGCTAATTCATGTGTGCCATATAGATAACCGTGTGCTCACTCCCGTGGAGTTATTTTTGAGTCAGCACTGATTGGCTAAAATGCATGTCTGTCAAAAGAACAGAGATAAGGGGGCAGTCTGCAGAGGCTTAGATACAAGGTAATCACAGAGGTAAAAAATCTATTAATATAATATATTGGTTGGTAATGCAAAACTGTGGAATGGGTAATAAAGGGATTATCTGTCTTTTTAAACAATAAAAATGTTGGTGTAGACTGTCCCTTTAATGGAATTTGTAATAGAGTGGCACAATACACTTCTCTCTTTTAATTTATAACAAACTCTGTCATGCACATGAAAGAGCACTATTTTTTGGCATGTAAAGTTTGTTTATTTAGGTTTTGAAACTAACAGGACGTATATGTTTGTGCAATACTGGTCCGAGTTATTAAGCAGTGACAGTGCTATAGGCCACAAAAATTAATTTTTATATATATATATATATATATATATATATATATATATATATATATAACACACAGAGAAAACCCAGCACTCGCTTACAAGCTCTCAGCTAAGATTTAAAAGCAAAAATGGAAAGGTTAGTTACCGCATCTGGCCAAATGGGACAAGCCCAGGTACCTCGTCAAGGCCTTTCCAACACCTGGGACCCTAAAACAGCCACACAATGCAAGCTTTCAAATCCAAACAAACTGAAAACAAGGGAAGGGTGCACAGGAATATGTAACCACCCTAGACATATACAAAACACGGAAGGGAACTGCACTCTCATACCGGACCGGGTACACATCCTATGACCCTGCAACATGCTCAGCCCTGGGTGCCACTGGCACTCACAGGAAGCTGTGCTGTCCCCAGAGCCACAAGCAGTTAACCCCAGACAGGTCTGGGTGCAAGTACCATAGGGAAAATTACAAAACAAATTAATACAACACACAGAGAAAACCCAGCACTCACTTACAAGCTCTCAGCTAAGATTTAAAAGCAAAAATGGAAAGGTTAGTTACCGCATCTGGCCAAATGGGACAAGCCCAGGTACCTCGTCAAGGTCCTTTCCAACACCTGGGACCCTAAAACAGCCACACAATGCAAGCTTTCAAATCCAAACAAACTGAAAACAAGGGAAGGGTGCACAGGAATATGTAACCACCCTAGACATATACAAAACACGGAAGGGAACTGCACTCTCATACCGGACCGGGTACACATCCAATGACCCTGCAACATGCTCAGCCCTGGGTGCCACTGGCACTCACAGGAAGCTGTGCTGTCCCCAGAGCCACAAGCAGTTAACCCCAGACAGGTCTGGGTGCAAGTACCATAGGGAAAATTACAAAACAAATTAATACAACACACAGAGAAAACCCAGCACTCACTTACAAGCTCTCAGCTAAGATTTAAAAGCAAAAATGGAAAGGTTAGTTACCGCATCTGGCCAAATGGGACAAGCCCAGGTACCTCGTCAAGGTCCTTTCCAACACCTGGGACCCTAAAACAGCCACACAATGCAAGCTTTCAAATCCAAACAAACTGAAAACAAGGGAAGGGTGCATATATATATATACTGTATATATATATATATATATATATATATATATATATATATATATATTTTTTTTTTTTTTAAATGTCCTGTTTTAGATGCCACAGGGGAATACAAAATAATGCCCCTTTAAACACTATCAAGTTGAGACTGTGCCGTTCAAAAAAGATGACCGTGACTATAGGGTACTTAGTAAAATAAGAGTAGAATAAGGGGTATATTTAACATAGTGCGAGCGGACATCATACGATGTAGCGTATCATGTCCGCTGCACATAGATAAATGCTGACAGCATACGCTGTCAGCATTTATCATTGCACCAGCAGTTCTTGTGAACTGCTTGTGCAATGGCGCCCCCTGCAGATTTGGGCCAATCGGCCGCTAGCAGGGGGTGTCAATCAGCCCAATCATATAGGATCGGGTTGATTTCTATCCGCGGCCCCAGCGCAGGTGGACAAGTTATGGAGAAGCGGTCTTTAGAAACAAGTGGCATCAAGCTCCATACAGTGCTTGATAAATAGGCCCCCATGTCTCTTGTGCAGTCTCACCCCTGCTCTTGTGCAATTGCTTGTAATTGGTTAGCCTGTTAACGGCTTCTTATATCTATGGCTGCACCGCAAAGTCCTGTGAATGCAGATTGATCATTTTTCCTTATAGTAGTAGTGTGTGTGTGAATGTATACAGTATATATATATATATATATATAGCAAGATGCCTGTACGCTTTCTCTGTTCACTTCATCTCCTGCCAATTTTCTCTGTTCATTTCATCTCCTTGAGAAAGCTGTATTCAGGTGAAACACAAGTCGCATTGTCATTAAGTCACCAGGAGGGGGAGTATACCTGGCACTGTTTTTTTTTTTTTTTGCTTTTTTTTCACAAGATCAGAAATCTGATTATTTAAAGACACAAACCTGTAATAATTGTATAAACAATTAGATCATAATCAGTTACAATTGTACTTTGTAACTTTATTTTCTGTTTATTGAATCTTTCTGTTAAATTTTAGTAACATTTGTTCTAACCACCCCCTAGAAACTGCATAGTTAGATGAACTATGTTTAATATCATACAATCATACAAATGTAAGGGTTTGGGCACCCAAACCTCAAACCGCCCCCCCCCCCCCCCCATACACATACACAGGAGCCTTTAAGCATTGACGCAGAGAGTACTATGTATAAGTTTATAACTCCCAGGAGAAATTTGTCTGGCTCACAGGCACTACATAATCACATTAACTGTGAATGTTTGCAGGAAGTAGTGTCTCATGTGATAACTTTTCATAAAACTAACTGGGTCAGAGAGATGTAAAGGTAACACTTTAACTGACGTAACATGCTTAGAATAGCAATAAATTAGATATGTTTATACCTGGGTTTGAATACCTAGGGGCATATTTATCAAGATCCGTGTGGAGCTTGATGCCCCTTGTTTCCAGCGAGCTCCATAACCTGTCCGCCTGCTCTGAGGCCGCGGACAGAAATCAACCCGTTTGAATATGATCGGGTTGATTGACACCCCCTGATAGTGAATCTGCAGGGGGCGGCATTGCACCAGCAGTTCACAAGAACTGCTGGTGCAATGATAAATGCCGACAGCGGATGCTGTCAGCATTTACCGATGTGCAGCGGACATGATACGCTACTTCGTATCATGTCCGCTCGCACATTGATAAATATGTCCCCAAGAGTCTATCGAATAATATTTGTTTTAACAAAACTGCTTGAAAGATATTTTCTTTCATGATTTGGATAGAACATTCAATTTTAAACAACTTTCTAATTTACTTTTATTATTAAATTTTATTATTAAATCAGAGCATGAACTCTGTTTACACATGTGACTGGGGTAGCCAGCCCTCTTCTATTCTCTTAAGGTGGTTTAGCACTGATTTGAATAGTTAATTAGTAAAATATGTATTTAAAGGGAGAGTCAACACCAGAACTTTTGTTGTTTTAAAAGATAGATAATCCCTTAATTACCCATTCCCCAGTTTGGCATAATCAACACAGTTATAATAATACACGTTTTACCTCTGTAATTACCTTGTATCTAAGCCTCTGCAGACTGCCCCCTTATTTCAGTTCTTTTAGCCAATCAATGCTCACTCCTCTGTAAATTCATGTGCATGAGCTCAATGTTATCTATATGAAACACATGAACTAGCGCCCTCTAGTGGTGAAAAACTGTCAAAATGCATTTACCGTAGATTAGAGGCGGCCTTCAAGGTCTAAGAAATTAACATATGAACCTCCTACGTTTAGCTTTCAACTAAGAATACCAAGAGAACAAAGCAAAATTGGTGATAAAAGTAAATTGGAAAGTTGTTTAAAATGACATGCCCTGTTTGAATCATGAAAGTTTTTTGGGGATTTGACTGTCCCTTTAACAGGTATTTTTAATAAACAGAATATATTTGTTCTTTTATAGCTAAATATAAATATATATTTATATATACACAATAATATTAACACCTAAACATGCTTGTATGCTCACTGCTATTGCAAATAATCATTTTTTACTATCTTGATTGTTGACGCAAAACTGATAATCCACCTTAAAAAACAAAACCTCATAGGTATTACAGCAAAAGGAAGCCAATTAAATAATGAATATATATTTCAATAATTTTTCATTTTCAATAATGAAACATTTTATCCATTGTTAAAATGCTGAATTGAATGGTCCTTTAATTCTCTTAGGATAGTCTTATACATCCCTATGGTATTTGTTATTACCACCTCTTCTGGAAGTGTATTTCATGAATCAACCACGCTTTGTGTAATGAACTGCTTCCCAAATTACTCCTGAATCCACTAACCTCTAATTTGATATTATGGCCCATTGTTCTAATGGTGGTGTTTTGTTTTGGGGTTTTTTTTGGGGGGGGGAAGCTTTAAAGGGACATTAACATCAAAATTAAACTTTCATGGTTCAGACAGAGCTTACAATTTTACCAACTTCTACTGAGCACGTGCAAGAGTTTACAGTGCATACATATATGAGTATGTACTTGTCTGATGGCTATCACATGATACAGAGGGCAGAGTTATGGAAGCAATCTTTGAAATTTCTTCCAAAAAAAAATCAACTGATATTTTGAAATTTGGAGTAAGTGCTATTGTAGTGTATTTTTATTGTGCATTTGTGGATTATGCAGTTTCACTATATTTAATGGTCCATTAATGAAAACCTTTGATATACCTGATGGCTTCTGTTATATCATATCTTTCCCTTGTCTCCTTTCATGCAATACATTTTAAGGTTATACCGTCTCATACCTTCCAACAGTTCCTGAAAGGCTTTCTGGGTCACAAACAGGTTGTTGGGGAAGCATAGGATCATGTATTGTACTGTGATTTACAGGTTATGGGTCAGTTGGGGGGTTTACAGTATTTCTTTGTTGATTATATTTTTAGGACATGTACTTTTTGAATAGTTCTCCGTTGAACGGGTTCTAGTTTATTTATATCCTTCTGGAGATACAGCCTCCATATTTAAACACAGTATTCAGGATGAGGCTGAACTACTGACCTATAGGGATAGAGACGAGTTATCAACTTGCGGACTGACAAGTTCACATGTTATGACATACATGATTAAAGGGACAGTCAAGTCCAAAAAAAACTTTCATGATTTGACCTTGAAGGCCGCCTCTAATCTAAATGCATTTTGATAGTTTTCACCACTAGAGGGCATTAGTTCATGTGTTTCATATAGATAACATTGAGCTCATGCACGTGAATTTACCATGGAGACTGCTCTGATTGGCTAAAATGCAAGTCTGTCAAAAGAACTGCTGTCTGCTGAGACTTAGATACAAGGTAATTACAGAGGTAAAACGTGTATTATAACTATGTTGGTTATGCAAAACTGGGGAATTGCTAATTAAGGGAGTATCTATCTTTTAAAACAACAAAAATTCTGGTGTTGACTGTCCTTTTAAGGGTGTTGACCCAAAACGTTGTATTTTTTTGACCCAGTCTTGTTGAAATAAAGGTATTTTATATAAACCCTGACAGTGCTGCTGATTTCTGTTTTGGATTTGCTCTACATAGGGTTTGGCAGTTACCTTACAACAGCTTGCACGGGGGAGGAGTGGCTCCACTTCTTTTGAATCTCTATGTTCACACGTTAAAGTGAAGGTAAAGTCAAACGCTTTAGTACAAACAATTATAGATATGAAGGAAAATAAATATAAGTTTCATTCATCAATTGTTTCAAAAACATATATTACCTGAGTTATCTAATTTTTTTGTCATCTAATCGGCTTTCCGAAAAACAACCCGTAGACTTTTTTTTTTTTCTAAAGAGCGATCACATGCTTGAGCCATCCAATTGATTGTTTGGCCGTTAGGCGGCCGTCAAATTTCGTCATCAACATATGGGTCTACATGCGCATGCGTTACATTTTCTCCTCCTCAATTTCCAAGCGTGCGCGTACTCGTTTCGCGCATGCGCAGTATAAACAGTATAAACTCGCAAAACACACAACTATTCTCTGTGTTGTCCAATATAGTATTGGATGAATCTTGCAACTCAACTCATTCAATACTATGTTGCAAAGTTCTTCCGCATGCACAGTAGAGACAAACAAACGCGATTAACGCCTGCGCAAAGATCACTATCCTTAAATTATGCGCATGCGCGGTTAATCCATGCTCGATGTGCACAAGCTTACTAGACACGTATAGAGTGGTTGGGACCGCTCTATACGTCACAGTATCTTAAACCCGGAAATGGAGGATGGGAGGAGAATCTGCAGGGAACGGTAGGAAAAGTAAATGTATAAATAGAACAAAATAAATAATAATTTATTAAAAACAAACCTAGCGACTGGATTTGGGTTAGTAAAAGGAACATAAAAACGATTGCTGTTTATCAAAACTTTACCTTCACTTTAACCTGTCCGCATTTCTTCACAAATTGTGGGTTGCATTTGTTCCGAATATTTAGCATTGCATGAGCAGGCACTTGCCCAATACTGCCCCCTGCTCATGCGTAACTGCTTGTGCGAGAGTAGGGCTTGTCAATCCCCCAGGTCAAATGAATAACGAGTTATTTTCATTCGCCATCTCTAATTTTAAACATCTGCTTCATAAATATGATTTGCAGGCTCAAATGAGCAACCCGTCAAACAATAGGTGCCTTCGCCTCATGATAAATAAGTCCCATAAAGTAACACAAGAACCTCACTTTTACTGCTGCCAATACAGAGTTCTTCCTATACAAACTCCACTTATATGTATAATTCAAACTCTTAAAGAGACAGTAAACTCAAAATGAAACATTCGTGATTCAGACAGAGTATGCAATTTTAAGCTATATTCCAATTTACCTCTTTATCTAATTTGCTTTGTTGTCTTGGTATACTTTGTTGAAGAGTAAAGCTAGGTAGGCTGATATAAGCTTATGGGTGTGCACATGTCTTTAGAATTCTATGACAGCAGTGGTTGCAACTATGTTTAACATTGTTATAAACATTGTTGCAAACACTGCTGCCAGAAGGCTAAATATACATGCAGACTTCTGAGAACACCTAGGACAGTGATTTTCAACCTTTTTTTTGCCACGGCACATTTTTTACATTAAAAAATCCTGTGGCACACCACCATCCCAAAATTTTACAAAATCACACATTGTAGTCTAATACAGCATATATATATATATAGAGGTATTCAATTTGTGGGTGTGTGCACTCTCGCCATCTGTCATCAACTGCCAGGGTGCTATAAAGAATGTCCATAGTTTCAACAATTGAATAAGCACTCTCTGGACTTTAGCCGTCTGTGTAATAAAGAATTTTATTAGTGACGTTTCGGGTCATTACCATTAGGACTTGTAGTTATTATGATATTTGTGGGATTACTGATACTATTCTAAGGGTTAATAAAATTCTGCTTTTCAAGTGGTGTCCCGAAACGTCACTAATAAAATTCTTTATTACACAGACGGCTAAAGTCCAGAGAGTGCTTTTTCAATTGTTGAAACTATATATATATATATAATAACAATTTAGTCAATTCAATGAAGCTTTATTAGCATGACAGTAACTACAACTGTATTGCCAAGGCTGGAGGCACAATAATAACAATCAAAAGTTCCACGTATTGAGGCTGTTAGGGGGGTACCAGTGATGAAAATAAATTATTAGGTGATAAGCAGTAGTTCCATGCAAGTAAAAGTTCCACTTGTTAGGGCAGTAAGCAGTGCACAAGTATTGAATCCAAAAGCAGAAACTACTGGGGCACAAGTGATCCTACTGCTTAAGTCCCTAAGCCTTGGAGGCACCAGTATAAGAGTTTCACAATCAGTGTAGGATAAGCACCAATTCACGGTGGCACACCTGACGATCTCTCATGGCACACTAGTGTGCCACGGCACAGTGGTTGAAAATCCCTGACCTAGGATAACTCTTTGACAAAGGATACTAAGAGAACTAAGTAAAACTGATAATAGAAGTAAATTGGAAAGTTACTTAAAATTTCATTATCTCTCCAAACAATTTGTTTAATTTTTTTACTTTACTGTTCCTTTAAATACAAGATGCCCTCCTCTTAAAGGAACATTCCGGTCAAAATTTAAATGCACATAGTTGAATTACATCTTTGAATAGAAACAAATTTGCAATATAGTTGTATTAGCAAAAATGCTTCTAGTAAAAGTTATCACTGTTTTAGTGTTAACATTTTTCTCTGCATGTGCACGTGAAGTATAAATAGATATTCTCACAGCACTGGCAATTTAAATACTGCAGTTGTTTAGATCATTAGTGGGGCTTGTATCATGTCAGCACTTAACAAATTGAGTCATTACCAGATGTTAAAAGCACCTTAGGCTCTCTGAGCAAGTGCTGTGTTTAAAATGCTGGTGCACGGTGCATACTTAAATACACATTTGAAACAGCTATAGCTTTTATTAGAAGCATTTTTGCTAATGCATGTATATTACAAAAATGATTCTATTCAAGACTACAATGAATCCATGTAAAGTAAATTTTTGGCTGGAATGTCCCTTTAACAAAACTAAGCCAAGTGTGTAAGTTTAAATGGAATTCACAGAAAGGAACTATGTATTATAACTTACAGAACAATTGGGATGGAATCCCTGGAAAGAAATGCTATATAGCAGTCTCTGCCCAGCCTGGGGTAGAGCCACTAGTACATTTTAAAATTTAACTTTTGTTTCTTTACTTTAAAAAGAATGGGTGGACATAAACAAATTAAAATCACTCTATCTCAAATTGCTAATGGCAATTCTTTCAGGTTGTTATTAACTTATTCTAGAGACCGGTTGATTCTTTAATACTTATTATGTTATTCTATTAAATCAGTCGGTACCCCCTTGTGTTTATAAAGTAAGGTTAATAAGAGCCCTGTAATGGGTGTTTGGTGGTGTTTTGATGTCTCATATATTTATTAAGGCTTGTATTAGTGTTAAATTAATTAAATTTAAGCCTGGGTGGCAGCAGGGATTCTCAAGCTTGATTCACGTTTACACATAGACCTTAGTTGTGTGGTTTTGGTGTTTTGGAATTCACTTTACTTTATTGCGTTAGTATACAATTGCCCCAGTTTGGGTATCACTTGTATTCAGAGGTTATTTGTTGTGTTATCCACTTATATTCTTTATTCTTGCGTTTATCATCTCACTAGTTCCCTATTGTGTTCCCCATATGGGATTAGTCATATCGTGAGTTTAAACGTTTTACTAATAAATTCAGTGACCATACATTTAAGATCTGTTATATCTCTCACCACTTGAGAATAAAGTGATCTTGTATACGTGTTGCATATACTTATTCATACACTCTTAGGTGATTCATTAAGTAATAACGCCCGTGTGCGTGAATTTCTTTATACTGATAATGTTCTTTATAAGCCCCACTGTTTACAGTATTTTCTTTGTGGTTACCCTTATTTTTGTGGGTGGTTAGGCTGCTGTGTGTTACATTTATTTTACACCACACGCATTATGTAATTGTGAAAAGATATTATCAGTACACAATGTTGCAACACTCTCAATCTGACTCCTTTCTAGGGACTCAGAGGCTAGTTGTAATTATAGTTGCAGCATCCACCTTGGAATTCAATTCCACTCGATAGTGTTTTAACTGTATATATTAGCTATGTTGCTAAGGTGGTTGCACATTTGCGCAATATTAAATATTTCAAATATAATTATAATGGGTGTTCCGGATTACCCAACAACCCGGTACTATGCACTTATGGATTGCTACAGTAATGTTAACATTAATTCCCTAACTGCCACTCTGAGCTGTTCTCACTACAGCTAGGCTTTGCAATCTTATCACTAATACAGGGTCTTGTTCGGTTGTAAATCTGTTAGCAACCGATGCTTCTGTATGGCCAAGTCCCCCTTTACCACTCGTAAGAATGCACTAGGGTTATTGTTCAAATAAAGTTACCCAATAATTCTACTCAGGTTCTTGTCACAGTCAAACGTTTTAACGCTAACATGCATTCACACATGCTATAATGAAAGGAAGGGCTGATCTATCAAATAGATTTACAGAAGCGAATGTGACAGTCATCCCCAAACCAGACAGAGACCCACTACTGACATCCTCGTATAGACCAATCTCACTACTCAATTCAGACTACAAACTGTTTACCAAAATTTTAGCCAATAGACTGACAGAGATATTACCGGACCTGCTACACGAGGACCAGACAGGATTTGTTAGGGGTAGATCCTCAGTTAAAAACATGAGAAAATTGCAATTAGTCCTGTCACACTACTGGGGGGAAGACAATCAGGAGGGAGACCAGAGGGAAGGAGACGCTTGTATACTACTGGTAGACGCTGAGAAAGCGTTCAACAAGATACTATGGGACCACCTCTTCACAACTCTTGGGAAATTTGGAATTCAGGGCGACTTTATGACAGCCACTTATGCAGTGTATAATGAGCCCCATGCAACAATTCTAGTTAATGGCGAACCATCAAAATCTTTCCCGCTAATGAGAGGCACGAGACAGGGGTGCCCACTCTCTCCGCTCCTCTTTGACCTGGCGCTTGAACCATTAGCAACCAAAATTAGGAAAAACACGGAAGGATTAACTATAGGCAAGGAAACCCTCCATATATCCCTTTTCGCAGATGATATGATTCTATACACAAGAGAGCCCAGGTAAAACATCCCTATTTTAATGCGCATCATAGTCGAGTTCGGTCAAATTTCAGGATATTGTATAAATAAAGACAAATCAGAGTTGTTGTGGCTACGGAATGAGTCGCCATCAGACCCATTGCAAGATAACTTTAAGATTGTCACTAACTCGTTTAAGTACCTAGGTATTAATCTCTCTAGAGACCCCAGACAGTGGTATGGACTTAACTTCCGACCACTATTCAAAGAACTAAGACACACACTCCTAAACTGGACACCACTACCACTGACACTGTCGGGAAGAGTGGGACTAATTAAGATGATTCTATTCCCCAAACTGCTATACACACTACAAATGCTACCCGAACTCATCCACAAACAAGACCTCCAGGCATTAAATAGAGACATACTACATTTTTTATGGAAAGGGAAACGACATAGAATAGGACATAAAAAACTGACATGCACACCAGAGATGGGGGGAATAGCACTCCCAAATATAGAGTATTACAACTGGGCAGCCTTGGCTAAATATGTAATGGATTGGTTTTTGGACAGAAATGTCTTCACCAATAGTGAACTAGAGAAGGAGCTTATTGCTCCGTGGTCATTAAAAATGCTCCCACATATGACTCGCACACAACTAGAGAGAATAGTGGGACACAATACTATTCTCCTCCAACCTGTAAGAGCATGGTGGAAAATCTGCAGGACCTTTAGAATAACATGCAAGAATACTGTATACCTACCCTTACGAGGTAACCCAAACTTTCAGGCAGGTTTCACCACATTGCCTTTTAGACAATGGGAAACACGGGGACTCTCGACTATTAGACAGCCAGACCAGAAATCAGTCAAATCGTTTGCCGAACTACAATTAGAATTTAATCTACCTCACAAACATCACTTTGCATTCCTACAGACAAGACACTATGTACAAAGCATTTTGGGGATGGGAGACATGCCGGACACCAACTGCGAACTATACAAGCTACTGACTCTGACAAGAGGAGGACTGACCTCAATCTCACATACTTACAAAGCACTCCAAACGGTGACTAATAAGGCTACTAGGGATCAAATCCAACATAAATGGAGCACTTGGACTGAACACCCAGTTACAGACCAACTCATTGAACAAAGTGTCTCAAAGGTGAGGAAGGCATCATTATCAAATGACATCCGGGAGTCGCATACAAAGCTATTACATAATGCATACATAACACCAAAGATGTTTCACAAATGGAGTCCAGAGACTTCGGGACTTTGTCCAAAATGCGCTCACCCAAACCCCAACATACTCCATATGATATGGCAATGCCCAAAACTCACAAGATTCTGGAACATGGCACATAAGTGGGCAATGAGAGTTACGGGAGGGAGCATAGACCTGAACATTCACGCGGTGGTATTCCTCCACACACAGTCGGACACAAACAAACATATGATGTTTATTCATAATGTCATACTGTTTGCCAGAAAGCTCATCTTCAAGAAGTGGATAGAGCCTGACCCACCAACACTCACACATCTCAAACTAGAATTACAACAGCAAATGATTCGTGAACAAGTAGATACACAGGGTGACATCATAAAACGAACTAAACACTTTCTCAACAAATGGGAACCCTTAATTCACAGCTTAGACTTAACACATCAGAGACAAATTCTGCACCCACTCAAAAACTCAGAATTTGTTCTGGAAGCCCAGTTACGGGGCAAATGGAACATCTTCTAAACTTCCCAATTAACAAGGTAATAAACCAATGGAGAGACTCAGATGAGAGACAGAAATAGAACCTTGAGGGGGCGCCCTGGGCTGGGTTAGGTCAGGAGAGAGTAGGAAGTGGAGCTGAATGGGGAGGGGGGGAAATTTAATCTGTTGATATATGAAACCTAATAACGAACGAGAGACTCACCCATAATAGAGCTGCAATGACTTGCTGATTGCAAAGGACTACAAAGCACTAGAGACTCTTGGAGAACTTTGATCTAACCCAATATGTTATGCAAACTATACTGTTATCTGTTGAATTGCTATATAAGGGGAAACTAGTTATAATAAGTTAGATGAGGAGATAGTGAGAATAGGTAATATCTGGAGTAACTAAGCTAATAGAACATAGAAGAAAATACAGTGCTGTCTTTGGTAGCAATTTTTGTCATTATATTTTGTAAAATTTTGTTGTACATACCATTTGTTGCCTTTTTCAGTGCTGGATATATTAATAAATAATTTAAAAACATGCATTCACACACTGTATCGAATATAATTTCCACCAATATCCCCATTAATTATTTGATTTTAGCGATTTAGATAGATTAAGTTAAAATACACATATAACATTTTAGTGGGACCCCATCGTTATAATGTATTATAATGTATTATAACTGAATGCGCTAAAAAAGGCACAAATAAACCATAGTACTAACTCTTATTTATTTGCCTTTGCTATGATCCAGCTAAATTTTGCAGTATTTTCCTTTAAAAGTGAATGTAAAGTTGAATGAATAAATAAGTGCCCGGTTTTTAAAAATACTATTAAAAACAGGGGCACTTTCATTCATTAACTTTACATTGCAGCATTTTTTTAAATACTTAACCTTTTTCTTTAGCAGAGCCAGACCGGCGATCATCCGCCCACAGTTCCTGCTGTATTTAGCTCCTCAATGACAAAACCAACTTCCTCCAATCACGGTGTGGCCTCACGAGATAGGCGTTTTGGAGTGTGCGCCATGATTGGAGGAAGCCGGTTTTGTCATTGCTGAGGTAAGTACAAAGGAGCTGGGGGCCGAGGATTGCCGGTCCGGGTTTGCTAAAGAAAAAGGTAAGTAAAAGGAATGAAAGTGCCCCTGTTTTTAATAGTATTTTTAAAAACTGTGCACTCATTCATTTAACTTTACATTAACTTTAAGGTAGGAGAACACAAATGTTTGGCCTTTTTACCAATCACAGGAAACTCATATACTTAGAAGCATACACCTGTAATTAATTTAACCCCTTGAGTGCTAACGATGGCTCTGAGCCGTCGCAGAGTTTCCCACTCTGGTGCTAATGACGGCTCAGAGCCGTCGCTAGTACTCTCCCACCTTTAAGGAGATCTGGGGGCTCCCACCCGCTCCTACCCCGGCGATTTGGCCTGCATAGTGACAGGCATCGCCGGGGTTTCACGTTATGCGTGGTGACGTCACGCACAATGACGTGATGACGTCACGGCCCAACTTTATTTATACTTAACAATGTTAAGTATAGGAGCAAGGGGCATGCTGCTTAGAAACCTGTATCTCAGACATCTAAGTAGCTACCTATCCCCAAGACCCAACACTGGAAAGGTAATCACCTAACCTTTCCAACAGTGTAAGTCTTGGGGATCTGAAGAAAAAAAAAAAGTTAAATGTTTTTTCAAAAAATAAAAAAATATAAAAAAAACTTTAAAAAGCTTAGCACCCAGGTGGGAAAGTGTTTAGCACTCAAAGGGTTAAAAAAACACTATTCAGGTACCAACAAAGTGTAGAACTGTTGCAAATGTAACTGCTGTCTTGTAACTTCCATAGCAATACAAATATATTGCATGCAGTACACATAATAGTCCACAGAGTGGCAGTGTAATGATTTAACTAAAAAAAAATACAAAATGTTTATTCACACTTTACAAACTATTCCTTGAATCTGACATGATGAGGGAATGTTTAAATGTGTCTCATGTAGGGTGACCAGATCTGAGGGATTTGTTCTGCAATGTGAATACAAAACTCATCATTGTGATATGTTAAAAGAACTAAACTGGCTCTCGTTTGACTCTAGCCATTTTCTTCAACTCTCTAACCTTGTCTATAGCCACTTTTCTGAGAAACTCCCACACTACCTGAGCAGAATGTCCACCCATGCACCCCACTCCTCCATAACTTAAAGGGACATTAAGCCCAATTTTCTTGTTTTTTCATAATTTAGATAGAACACACTATTTTAAACAACTTTCCAATTTACTATTATTAAATTTGCTTCATTCCCTTGATATACTTTGCTGAAGGAACAGCAATGCACTACTGACAGTTAGCTGAACACATATTGGGCCAGATTACAAGTTGAGTGCAAAATATTTGAGAAATACCAGTAAGCATGAGAGCGCGCTTCCATAAGCTCCAATGGGAGCCACGTTCTCATGCAGTCAGACACGACATGAGAACCTAGTGCAGCAAAGGGAGTAAGCCGCGCAGCGATGGGCAGCAAATATAAATATACATGTATATAAGCATATATATTTACAGGGAACACGCAGTTCCCCATAGACCGCAATGTAAATGTCAATTTGCAGTGCCATTCTTTTCCAACACCCCACTCCCGCTAACTTTACCCCCTTATAACTGCTTTGTGGAGTTACTTTATTAAAAAATAAAGATGCTACTATTTTTATTTTTTAATAAAGATCAATACATTTTATTTTGGGGGCAATTGGGGGACATTTAGAAAATTAACCAAAGGTCTCACCTCTGGTTAATTTTCTGAGCGCTAATTGCTACTTCAAACTTGTAATGGCTGGTTATTTAGAACGTGCACGTAAACGAATGAATTTTCCCAGTTACAGGTGTACGATAAATGAGCACTCCACTTCTAATCTAGCCCATAGTCAGCCAATCACAAGAGACAAATATGTGCAGACACCAGTCACCAGCTAGCTCCCACTAGCGTAGGATATGTACATATACTTTTTCAACAATGGATACGAAGAGAACAAAGTACATTTAAAATTAGAAGTGAATTTAAAAGTGTCTTAAATGACATGCTCTGTCTGAATCCTGAAAGTTGACTTTCCTTTGTCCTCTTCTTCTACTTTACTCTCCATTCCCCGTTACAACAAGAAAGCTGATCGGTCAGTGTTTTCATTCAGAGCTCCCCTTCCGGAAAGCATCAAATCCTCCACCAACCTGAAATCCTTGTTACAAACAAATCAATCCTGTTGACATACTTGAAAACAAGAGAAATCTCAATGTATTTTTTCCTGGTAAAACATTTTATAAATAAATTGATAATAAAAAAAAAGGGGGGAACAGTTTATCGACGACACACAACAAAGTCAAAATGAAAAGGATGAATTATTACAGTAGTATTTGGTTATAGCTTTTCCAACCATTCCAACCAAGAAACTGTCTGGCTTTTACAGTCTGAGGCGCAGCGAGGTGAGGATCTCAGTTTATGTGCCTCTGGCTACCTGCCCTGTCTTCAGAAAGATATGTACCAATTGAGAAAGGAACTTATAAGGTGACTTGGAACTATGGCGTTCAGCTCCCACTAGGAGAAGTAGTGACAAACCGCACAGGCCAGAGTCTGGCGGTTTCAATAGTGTAATCCCGGAAAAGGGTATAGAGAGAACTTCACCTTTGAAGGTACAAGCGATAAAGATGCCGCAAACTATGCAACCTCTGCTGAAGTTGGACCCTGGAGGCTCAAATAGAACGATCCCTGACAAGAACATCATGGAGAAAGGATTCCCAGCTGTCACTCCGCTACTGATGTGAAAGGGAGTTGGTATTTTTGACCCAGGAGTTATGCTACCAAAGATCCACTGTCTGGAAGTGCTGCAACATGCTGCGTCACATAAGAAAACTACCTGGGCAGCGATCCAAATCAGCAATTGTATGAGATGGAATTCCTACCTTCTAGAGAGACACCTACGGTCCTGGGGAAAAAAGGGTTAATATTACCCCGAAGTCACACAGTTTTACAGTAGCCAACCTTGCGCTATTGAATCCTAGTGATCCCACACTATCTCAAAGCAAAAGAGGAATCGGCTGAGTTGCAGCCAAACTGCCACCGCAGATCACCTGATGTGGGAGCTTATAGACTTTAGGGAATTATCGGACCGTTTACTCTACTTGATCAACTTCATGACAGCAGTTCGCTAGAGTTTATTTCATCCGGTCATCTGATCTTACATGTACAGTATGTTCTCCCAAACTTTGCAGCTTAATATTGCCAGGTGTTAAGATGTGAAGCTCGTTCTTTCTAGACAGTTCTTACTATACTCTTAAGGCACTTAAGGTTTACATTTTTTTGTAATTAATTGTCTGTACCCTATTATTTTTATTCCAAGTTCTTTTTATTGAAGATAAATCAAGCATAATACAAGCCATAAGAGTAAATTGGTACACATGGTAAAGAAAACCGTCATAAATGTATGAAAAAGAAAAAGAAAAGAAGAGACATGGTCCAATTTAGCTTATACCTGTGGAACATATTAAATTTCACAAATGATTCTCGCATATTAAGTGAAGTAAAAGTACAGAAGGAAAACTCTAGATTATAACACATAGGTAGGTCTAACTTTTCTATTAAGTATCAATCAAGGGTCGTCCTGTCTGCGGCGTGTCCACTCCGGGTCGCCGGTTTATTTCTGGTCTCTCATTTATGTGTGAAAGGTAGAGATCCCAGAGGGCATGGGCCTCTATGAACGGATCTCTATTGTTATTTTTGTATGAGCTAAACTCCTCAAGTTCAATTAGTTCAGATACTTTATCTCTCCACCTTTGGGGGTTTGGGGGAGTATGTAGTTTCCACTGTTTGGCTATAATGGATTTAACGCTATTTATCATTATTTGGAATAAAATTTGGTGGGCTTTAGAGGTCAATTTCTTAAACTTATTAAGTAGGAAGACTAGGGGGTCTAAAGGGAGTGTGCACTCCAGGGCCTTCTCCATTTCTCCAATACAATTTCTCCAAAGTTGGTTGATAACGTTGCACCACCACCACATGTGACCCATGCCACTGCCAGTGTGTCCGCACCTCCAGCACCTATTTGGGATTGTTGGGTAAAGTCTGTGCAGGCGTTTGGGAGTAAGATACCAGTTATGTAGTATTTTGTAATTTAATTCAACCAGGTAAGCTGAGGATGAGGAGGACTTGGTGTTTCTGAAAATATCTGCTGCTGTATGTGGGAGAATTATAGTACCAAGTTCTCTTTCCCACGACTCAATTGAGGGGGGAAGGTCACCTGGTGGCGGCTGTGTTAGGATAGAATGTATCCTGGATAGAGTGTGCTGTTGTGGGTGTTTTGCCGTGTATAATTTCTCGAGGTTCGTAAGGGGTCTTAGCATGTTGTTGCAATATTTGTGGGTCAGTATGTAGTGGCGAGTCCGTCTGTAGTTGAACCAGTTCTGGAATAACGAGAAGCCCTGATCCTGTAGGAGTGTTTGGGACATTAGCTGGTCCTGGCTAGATATCTGGTGCAGTTCTATTTCAATAATATTTCCGTCCAGCCCACATGCCCCACTAAGATCAGTAACTGAAAATTCACTATTATGGGTCAGTGACGTCAAAGGTGAGGGGTTGGAAGAGAGAAGTGGGTTTATTCTGTTTGCACAATGCCATTGTTCTAGTGTTTCTCTGGTTATCGGATTTGCAATGTTTTTGGTAAGCGAGTGGAAGTTTGGATGCCAGCAGACGGCTGAAAGGGGTGTTTCTGGATTTAAATTTTGCTCTATCTCTATCCATCTCTTTTGTGTTTTATGGGTCCTCCAATCCAATATACGTTGAAGGAAAATAGCCGTCCTATAAAGAGCAATGTCTGGAACACCCAACCCTCCCCGTTCTCTCGAGCGCATCATTGTTTTTTTGTTTATTCTGGGTTGTCCGCCCCTCCAAATAAATGAGTGGAATAGCTGTTGAATCTGAATAATGTATCTATTTGGAAGCGGTATTGGTAAGGTCTGCATAATGTAGAGTAATCTAGGAAAGGCGTTCATTTTGACCGTGTTAATCCTCCCTAACCATGTCAATCTCCTGGAGTTCCATGAGGAGAGGTCCCTAGCTAGGGCAATTCTGATTGGGATATAATTTAATTTATATATCTTGTCCATGTCCTCCGCCAACTGGATTCCTAAGTATTTTATGGATTTCTCACACCATCTGAATGGACAAATTTGGGCTATCTGGCGTGTCATCCACTCTGGGAGAGAGACTCCCAGAACTTCAGATTTTGTATAGTTAATAAGGAAATTTGTGAGTTTGTTAAATATCTTTAGTTCTTCCATCAGTGGGGGCATGGACCTGATAGGATTAGTAAGAGAGAATAGGATATCATCAGCGAACAGGGAAAGTTTGTATTCCCTGTCCCTGATAACAATACCTGTGATGTTTTTGTTAAGTCTGATTCTGGTGGCGAGGGTCTCCAGAAAGCATACGAATAGCAGAGGGGAGAGGGGGCAGCCCTGACGGGTACCATTAGTTATCTCAAAGGGCTGTGAAAGAATACCATTTAGGGTTATTTTGGCACTAGGACTTGAGTACAGAGCGAAAATTCTCTGTAGCATAATGTCTCCAATTCCAAATGACCTCAGTGTCATCTTGAGAAACTGCCAATTTACTCGGTCGAAGGCCTTCTCCGCGTCTGTGGATAACCACACCGCGGGAATGTCCTCGACCTTAGCATGCCAAATTAAGTGCAGATTGCGGACCGTGTTGTCTTTGGCCTCTCTGTTTGGCATGAAACCAACTTGGTCCTGATGTATTATGGAGGGAAGAATTAGGTTTAGTCTAGTGGCCAGTATTTTAGCGAAAATTTTTAAGTCACAATTTAATAACGAAATTGGCCTATAATTGGGAATGGCGTCAGGCGATTTGCCTGGTTTTGGGATGACTGTAATGTGGGCTTGTAGAGCTAGGGGCGAAAAGGGTTTGTTTTCATCTATTTCTTGAATGTAGGACAGCAGGTGAGGGGCCAAGGTGTTTTTAAATTTATTATAGTACGCCGATCCGAAACCATCTGGTCCCGGGGCTTTACCTGTCGGGAATGAGGATATGGCGTCCTTGACCTCTTTAAGGGTAATTGGTGAGTCAAGGGCCGTCTGTTGTTCTGTGGTGAGGGATGGAAGCTGTAATTGGGCTAAGTAGGCAGATATTTCCTGTTCAGTGGGGTTGGACCCTGCGTCCTCTAAGTTGTATAACCCTTCATAGTATTTTCTAAATTGGTCAGCTATGTCTCTTGAGGTCGACCAGGTCTTCCCTTTAGGGTCTTTTATTGTCATTATGTGGCGTTTGTTGTTGCGTTGACGTAATAATCTGGCTAGTAATTTGCCCTGTTTATTGTACCCTTCATAAAATGTTTTTTTGAGAAACAGCGCCGCCCTCTTGGTTTCATGACCCAAGAGCAGGTTGAGCTGGTCTCTTTTATGTTGTAGGCTAGCAAGGAGGGATAAGTTACTTGGAAATTTTTTGTGGATATCTTGTAGTTTACCCAGGTCATTTAGTAGGGCAGTCAGGAGTTGGGTTTTGTGTTTGTTTCTTGCTGCTTTTAGTGCAATAATCTCCCCTCTGATCACGCACTTATGCGCCTCCCATATAGTTTGTGCAGTAACATCTTGTGTGCTATTTGTGGTGAAATAGTCGGTAAGTGCCTTGGTAATCTGAATGGGTATGATCGGGTCATGAAGTAGTGTTTCGTCAAGTTTCCAAGTCCTATCATGTCTTTGTGAGGTAGGCCACCTGAGGGAGCAGCTGACCAGGGCGTGGTCCGACCATGTTATAGGAGAGATATCTGTATGTCTGACTAGTTCTAAGCTGGTTACATCAATAAATATGTAGTCTATTCTCGTGTAGACCCGGTGGGGGTGGGAGTAGAATGTGTAATCTTTTGTGGTAGGATGGGAAATTCTCCACATATCATGTACCGCTAAGTCAGCTAGGTGGGCCCTAAATGAGCGTAAGAGTTTCTGGGGGGCAGAGGAAGCACCTCTTGAACAGTCTAACTCCGGATCTATTGCTATATTATAATCCCCTCCCAGAATAAGGCTGCCTTTGGAATAGTCAAGAATGGCTTTTTTGACGGTGTGATAAAATTGCGGTGTAGCGACGTTAGGGGCGTAGGTGCTAGTGAGTGTCACCATTTTATTATAAAGTTTGCCCGTCACTACAATGAACCTCCCTCCCTTGTCTTTATGTACTTTTATTGGAGAGAATGGGATATTCTTTTTGATAACAATGCCAACTCCATTGTGTTTAGTGGAGTTGGATGCCAGGAACACCTGCCCATATTTATTGAGTGACATTAAGGGTTCCCTTCCTCTTTTAAAATGGGTTTCCTGGAGAAGAATTATATCACATTGGAGTCTCCTGTATTCTCTAAATGCCATAGATCTTTTGTGGGGGGAATTCAGGCCCTTGACGTTGTGAGATATTATTTTAATTTGTAATGGATCGTCTATCATAGTGCATGAGTGAAGTTAGAAAGTGCTTTTTGTGTATTATGAGAGACCCAGAACGTGACATACCCTGCATCAAGGCTTCCCGGAGTGAGCAGCACAGAAGAGCGAGCCTCGTACCTTTGAGAATCAATACCTAAGGAGAAATAACAACAACATCTCAAAAACATGAATCTGATTTGTGAATCACATTTAGCTGATCTTGTAAGAGTTATAGCTGTAGCATTGTAGACACTAATTTTAAAACTTAAGAAAGAACATTTTCGTAAACATATTTCTAACTTGCAATTGTAAATGTACAACATCTGGTATATCATTTACTATTTGCTAGGGGGACGAGTGGTGTCAATTAACCATCAGAGTTTATTTATAGTGGTCTCTGAATTTAGTGCGAAAACTGGGGAGATTATAGAGTGGAACATAAGTAACAATTAGAACAGAAGCTTAAGGGGGAGACTACAATAAGCCTCCACGAATTTATGAATACCTGAGAGTAACCTGGTTGTGAGCAAATATGCTTCAAAGGAGCACTTCAAATATGTTTAACCTTAATGGAATGAGCTGTGGTGAAAAAGCAATAACAAAAAGAAGAAAAGGGTTAGGATAGAAGCCAATTAAAATTAGCACTGGTGGTCTTGTCTCATTTAGTGATTGAGGCACAGTCAACAAAAGTCCCATTTTAGGTTTGGTTGTCAAGTTCCTTGTGGGGAAGTTGGGCCAGTTTTCAATCTCTTTGCTGGGACTTTGGACCAAGTAGGTCGCTGTTCTTTAGGTCTTTCTCCATGACGATCCTCAGGTGAAATCTGGTTGTCTAGGACTTTTTCTGAGGGAGCCTCAAAGGTAATATTAAGCTTTTTAGATAGAGTGTCTAAGTCATTGAAACTTTTATAGATTATTTGGGATCCATTGTGATTAATGATGAGGCTAAAGGGGTAGCCCCACCTATATCTGATATTGTTATCCTGAAGTTTTGAAGTGATGAATCTAATTTCCCTCCTTCTCTGAATAGTTTGAGGGCATAAGTCCTGGAAAATTTGTAATGTATGGTTATGGAAGGAGATAGACTGCCTAGATCTGGCAGCCTGCCAGATTTCTTCTCTTGTGGTGAATTTCAGCAGTCTAAGAATAACGTCCCTTGGTGGTGCTGGGGGTTTCTGAGGGGGCCTCAGTGCCCTGTGTATCCTCTCGATGTCTTCAGAGGCCAGTGGGGGGGATCTAGGAAGCAGATACTGGAACAATTCTTTGACATAAGATTTTAGATGCTCTTGGGGGATCTCCTCCGGGATGCCTCTTATCCTTAAGTTATTCCTCCTCCCTCTATTGTCTAGGTCCTCCAGTTTATCCTGCAGGTTTTGTATGATGGAGTCTTGTATAGAAAGCTGATGGATGTTTGAGCTGACCAGATTGTTTAGGTTGTCCTGGCCATCTTCTAGGTAGTCAATCCTAGATCCCATTTCATTTAAGTCCTTTTTAAGATCTCTTATTTCATTTTTAATGAAGGACTTGAGTGATTCTATATCTGTCTTGGAGGGTAGACTCGCTATCTGAGACTGGATGGAAAGCAGGGAGTCCCTCTGAGTTACTACTGTGTCTGTGGTTGTTTCTGTTATGTGGGCCTCAGAAGTTTGCTGTGTTTCTGTTCCTTGGCCTTCTTGTGTCAGGAAAAATGTGGAGACCGAGGGGGTCTGGGCAGAAGTTTTATTTAGCTTTTCTGGCTTGTTGCCTTTTTTAGAGGTCATTTTCTTTGTTAATAGTGGGCTGTACTGTGATGAAGGTTCAAAGTTGTGGGTGTTAGGATAGAGTAGCCTCCTTTCTGAGCCCTCAGTGAGAGTTGCTGTGGTTGAGTTTAGTTTAGGCTGGATCAAACCGTGTGTCTGAATGTGAAATAAAGTTATTAGGGTGTAAGGGTGGGTTCGACCTGATCTGGATTGCCCTCTAGCCCTCCAGCCACGATACCAGTTGTAGCTTATGTTAGGTTGAAAATGTTCAGGATGTTAAAATGGGCAGCTACCAACCGACAGATCTAGTTAGTTTCAATGTAACTTTTGCCCCGGGCTGTTCCTTCAGAGCTGCAGCGAGGAAACCGTGTGCCACTGTTGCCTGTATGGGCCTGAGGTTTCAGTATGTCAGTCTTATGAAATGAGGCAGGGAGCTCTCCGAAGTTTTAATTAGGGCCCAGCGTGGCGGCAACTCTGTGCTGTAATGGCGGCGCCCACTTGGTTGGTAGTTATGTTGGAAAGACTTAGGGCCTAGTGGGGCAGTATAGTGACTGATGATATAAGCGGATCTTCCCTCAGAACACCCCAATAGTGGCGTCCAGGCTATATAATATGACCCTCGTGCACTCAAGCATAACCCCTGTTGCCTTCGTTACCGGGCGGTACCTGAATCTGTTGTTTGCGGTTGTCCCTCTGCTCCGATTGTCTGTAGGTTGCCTTCCCGGAACACGGTTCTCACTGCAGATTAGGCCTAGTGGTAGGTTTCACAAAGGGGCAAGCGTAGGTGCAGCGACGAGGTAGTCGTGGAGTGCCGTTGTGGTTTGCTATCAGCGTGGGTTTCAAAGATGGCGACCGCTTCAGTTATGTCTCTCAATTTCAGGCTGTGTAGGGACCTGCAAAATCACTTCCAAGCCCAGCAATAAGGCCAGTGATGTTAACGGGCTGTTCCACATTAGTTATGATAGAATTTGACCCCAGTTTTCGTTTGTTCTTAGGCTCTGATGGTTTGACAGCTACGGAGCTCTCTCACACTGCGGCCATGTCCCAGCACGGCGTAGCTCCGCCCCCCTGTACCCTATTATTTTTATGTATATATTATGTATATAGCTGCTAATGTCATGGGTTATGGATACAGAGTCATTTATCTTGTATTTTCAAATGTATAATGTGCAGGCTAACTTCTTATTAGTCAGGACAGGAGTAAACTTTACTGATAAGTCCTGATGATAATGATATGTTTACATTTAGGCTGTTGTTTGCCCCTAGATTAGAGAGAGGTTACTACTAACTAACCCTTAACATACATTTATACTGATATGCCTCTGGGTCTGCGGCCGAGACCTCAGAGTGAATTCTCCTATGCTTATGTGTGCTGAGGTTAGACATTAGTCACAGAGTCTCAAAATAATACCCCACCTATTTGAACAGCAGTCTATTGTCAAAGTCCATTAGCTCTCTATATCTCTATCACTGGTAGAACATAGTACTATTTTAAAGCCCTTAACATTCAGGTCAAAACATATTTATTTCCCCCATATATTCTCTATACTGTATCTAACTTTACCCATAATCTCCCTACTTCCACTCACGTCATCTCACTACTACTTGAATTTACTCCCTACATCTCCCATGTCCGACCAGTAGACCACTATATTTCGTTATACTCTCCAAAAGCTCAGGCCGACTATGATTGTGATTTATAATTGTCTATATTCAATATAAAAATACTGACACTTGGCATGTGTATCTGTAAAGTTTATTTACATTCACCTAGATTATGAGTTTTGCATTGCGGTTTGGAACACTGAAAATATGGCATTTTCAGCGTTAAAACAGCACCGCAGCCATTACAAGTCTTGTCGGTATAGCTGTACTACACCTTTTAGCCTGTAACGCAACAGCAGTACCGCACTCGTAAAAATGATGTTTTTTCATGGAATTCCCATAGCGCCGGTATTACGAGTTTTGCGTTCTGGCTAAAAAGCGAGCGTTACAGCCTAAAATGACAAGATCCGTACCGCCATCTAAAGTCAGCAGTTATGAGTTTTACGCTACAAATCTGTAGCATAAAACTCATAACTAAAGTGTTAAAAAGTACACTAACACCCATAAACTACCTATTAACCCCTAAACCGAGGCCTTCCCGCATTGCAAACACTATAATAAACTTATTAACCCCAAATCTGCCGCTCCCGACATCGCGCCACTAATAAAATGTATTAACCCATATTCCGCCTCTCCCCGACATTGGCCTCGCTTCCATTGAGTCGTAATTCAGTTTGCGTGCACTCGCAAACCGATAAATATGCTGTCGGAAGCAATATCGTTTATCGACTGTTTCCAATGGCGCGTTATACCTCAATATCGGCAGCCGGACTTCGGCTGCCGAAAAGATCTTCGCGTCCCATAGAAAGTAATAGAAGCCGTTAATCGATAAATTATACCAGGTTTCCAATGAAAGCGCTAACCGTTAATACATTGTCGGAGGCTGTCGATACATTGAGAAATATTACCCCCAGCTCAACTAGGTGTAAAAGAGGAAAATTGTGCTTTCTGAGACCTATTTTCTATTTAAATTATAAAACTTGCAAATAATGCAAGTGTTTTAATGTAGAAATAAATTGTTATAAGTAATATTTATTGTTGTCTCATGTATAGAAATAGTTGAACTTATATTCTAATAGAAATATCAATATATATTTAAATATAATAATATATGCAAGAACATATATACAGAATGCAAACTAGACCTATGCCTAGGGCAGCAATAAATATTACTTATATTTATGAAGTGTTAAATATAATTATATTAGAAAATAGTATTTGATTATTAAAAATATGGATAAGTGTTTTTTATTTTTCTTGAGAGGCGATCACAGGTAAGAAGCACGGACGTTAAACGTAAATTCTATAGCGTAAGGTCGGGTTACCTTAGCAACTAATTGATTTTCAAGAAATCCGACGTTAGATGGAAGCGTTAACACAACGTTAACTTACAGCTACACGAAAAGAGCGACTGCGCGCAACACGCTAATCTTTTCAATGGAAACCTGGTACTAAAATGCAGCCGTAAATTACTTTTAGCTGTCGGCCGCTTCGGTAGCTTACGGCTCCATTTTTAACGACTCAATGGAAGCGAGGCCATTGTCGCCACTATAATAAACCTATTAACCCCTAAACCGTCACCCTCCCGCATCGCAAATACTATTTAAACATTATTAATCCGCCGTCCGCCCACACCGCCGCTATAATAAAGCTATTAACCCCTAAACCGCAAGCCCCCCACAACGAAATAAACTAAAATAAACTATTAACCCCTAAACCAAAAGCCCCCCACAAATGAATATACTAAAATAAACTATTAACCCCTAAACCTAACGACCCCCTAACTTTATATTAAAATTACAATTTCCCTGTCTTTAATTAAATTAAAACTTACCTGTCAAATTTAAAAAATTAATTTTAAACTAACAATTAAACTATTATAATTATTAAACTAAAATTAAACTAACTACCAATTAAATAAAACTAAACTACTGATTAAAAAATCCTAACACTACTCTAAAAATTACAAAAAGTATCTAATTACAAAAAAATGAATAACTAAATTACAAAAAACAAACACTAAATTACGAAAAATAACAAACAAATTATCAAAAATAAAAAAGAATTACACCTAATCTAATAGCCCTATCAAAATAAAAAAGCCCCCCAAAAGAAAAAAAACCCTAGCCTACAATAAGCTACCAATAGACCTTAAAAGGGCCTTTTGTGGGGCATTGCCCTAAAGATATTAGCTCTTTTACCTGTAAAAAAAAATACAAACACCCCCCCAACAGTAAAACCCACCACCCAACCAACCCCCCAAATAAAAAAAAATATCTAAAATAACCTAAGCTAACCATTGCCCTAAAAGGGGCATTTCTATGGGCATTGCCCTTAAAAGGGCATTTAGCTCTTTTACATTGCCCAAACCCCAATATAAAAAAACACACCCAAAAAACCCTTAAAAAAACCTAACACTAACCCCGACAATCCACTTACAGTTGTTGAAGTCCCGCTTGAAGGATCCATCCAGCCGGCGAAGTCATCATCCATGCAGCAAGAAGTCTTCATCCAGGTGGCCTCTTCT
Organism: Bombina bombina; assembly: GCF_027579735.1. Classification (NCBI taxonomy): domain Eukaryota; kingdom Metazoa; phylum Chordata; class Amphibia; order Anura; family Bombinatoridae; genus Bombina; species Bombina bombina. The sequence continues at coordinate 791,823,971 of NC_069504.1, read as the reverse complement.
ATCTTCATACAGCCGGCGAAGTCCTCATCCATGCAGAAAGAAGTCTTCATCCAGGCGACCTCTTCGATCTTCATCCAGCCTGCGCAGAGTGGGTCCATCCTGAAGACATACGGCGCAGAGCATCCTCTTCATACGGTTGCCGCCGTATACTGATTCTTCAATGCAAGTGACGCAATCCAAGATGGCATCCCTTACATTCCTATTGGCTGAAAGATTTCAATCAGTCAATAGGAATTAGAGCTGCTAAACTCCTATTGGCTGTTCCAATCAGCCAATAGGATTGAGCTCTCATTCTATTGGCTATTCCAATCAGCCAATAGGATAGAGCTCTCATTCTATTGGCTGTTCCAATCAGCCAATAGGATTGAGCTCTTTTGTGTGCTTTTGTGTGCAGTATGGAGCTCAACGCAGCCATATCGCCCGCACAAGCCGGGGTTTTTTAAACTTGTAATGGCAGCGCTATAGGGGGTTAAATAACGCAACTTTTGTGGCGTTCTTTACTTTCCCTATAGCGCTCAAAACTCGTAATCTAGGTTATTGTTCCTTTGCACTGGTTGTATTTTGTAAAGTTTTGTTTATATATGTTGCATAAGTTATATATATCTATGATATATCAATAGTTGAAGTGCTTAATAGTAAGTTGTTGATCCGCATGTGGCCTTTATATAATGTTGAACATATAGGGTCCAAAAGTGGCCCTTCCTATACTTTGACCCTCACTATTACCCCCCTTGTTTAATTTGCGTATATTATGGTGTCCAAGAGTGGCTCCTTTCTTATTTTCTCTTGGGGCAAAACGTTTTAGTATTTATGTGCATTTTGTTTTTCCAGGGACCTCTAGAATCACTATATTAAAGAAAGAAAAAAAGAGGTAAGTTGGTACTATTACTAACTACAAATATCTTGTGCAATATCCTAATGCAATGTACTAATTTTGTTTTTCTTTTGTATGCATATTTACCTCAATAAAAAATATTTAAAAATAAAAAAAGAGAAAAACCCCAACAGTGTAGATATTTGAAATATTTAGCTGGGTCATAATGAAGATCTGAAAAAGTACAAGATTATCATATGAACATAGCTTTATTGAAACCTTAAATATCTCAATTGTTATCTTGTCCATTGTACCAATGTTCTTTTTCTACCCTGTGTGGTATGATAACATGTTTTATGTATGTCTACATTGTTGGATATAAATAAAAGTTAATATTTAAAAAAAGACTATATCGCTGATAATATAGACAAAGGGGAATTAGAAATTAGCTGATTATATCAATTTATTTACTATAAGTTAATCAATTTAAAAAGTGCACAAAAAGCAATCTTAAAAACACAAAACACAATCAATAAAAATTGCAATTCCTAAAAAATACACAACAAAAAAGACAATTTATACAAAATACACATAAAAACAGGCTTATCCTGATCGATCTTGCTCAAAACAAAGTGTTGCAAACAAATAAACTCTGCAGGTATTCAATTCATCCAGTAAATGAACAGAGTCCTCTGAACAGAGTATTTCAGCAGATCTTGCACGGCAAGACAGATTTCCTATGAAAGAGAGAAAGACAAGAAAACCTTGTCACCAGCGGAACAATATTCACAAATAAGGTTTCCACTTCTACTTACACCGGAGGGTGTTGGCAGTCCTTTAGAACTTTTTGGGGAGTCTCAATATCACCATCCCTCAATGTAGTACTATGTAGAGTGGTTTTCTTAGGATGCACCAGAACCGGCTGTATCGCTGAACCTCTGGAGCCTGGAACTTTGACTACGGAACCTCAGAAGGATCAAAATTACACACCGAGCAATGCGTTTCTGCTATCTCAGCCTTTGTCAAGCTCTTGCACTAATACAAACAGTGGAAATCCTTCCAATCACCTGGTGAGATCATGCCCCAGTGAGATGTAAATTAGAATGGCCAAACATGCCAGACCGCTTGTTTCTGTGGTGATTAGATGATCATATACTAGAAAACACTATGGTCAAACATGACATAGAAAAGGTGTTGCTTGAATACTTCCAATTAAATGACTCTAGAGAATTACAACCCCCATCATTTGGGAAGCACCTAAATGTGTCCTTAGGGTAAAATTTATAAAACTGAAATTTAAATTAAAACAACAGCACAGAATGAAATATATTGATCTGTTATCTCAGGTTAAAAGTTTAGAAACGGCACACACAATATAAATCCTTCTGATTGGATGTCTTAAATAAACTAACGGAGACCAGGAAAGAGTTTAAAAACAGTGAAAAGTATTATACACACAACAGCATTACTACGAGCATAGCGATAAAGCAGGTAAACACTCAGCAAGAACAATAAAGCAATAGACAACTAAAAACACACATATATACACTGAAAGACAATCAAGATTTCTTTCACACAACTAGCCCAGCTTTTGCAGAGGTATTCTATAAATATTATAACTTGCTGTAAAATCTTAAAATTAATACTTCTACATCTGACCCAATGACACTCACTAACATCTCAGAACAAAAAATAAAGGACTATCTACAAGGTATTTCCCTCCCTTCTCTCCAAATAGCTGAAATTAAATCTGTAGAGGAACCCTTTACTTTAGAGGAAGTAAAATCAGTATTTTCGGGGTTGCCAGTAGGAAAAAACCCAGGCCCTGATTGATTCAGTGCCAAATACTATAAAACATTTATCGATATTTTAACCCCCCACTTGGCCAAACTTTTCAACACATTAGACGAATCTGGAGGCTTTCCCTAAATTATGCATTCCATGCATATCACTGTTCTGCCCAAACCAGGGAAAACTCCTAATAAGCCTGAAAACTTTAGGACAATTTCTGTATTAAATATTTATTTAAAAATATTCGCCAAGATACTAGCCAATTTTTTAAATATATTACTCCCTCGACTAATATCAAGTGGGATTTATACCAGGCTGTGAGGCCAGGAGCAAAACTATCAAAATAAAAAAATGAATTACCTATGCACAGAAAAACAAAATCCCAATGCTTCTCCTATCCACAGATGTGGAGTAAGCTTTTGACAAGGGGAGTATGGATTTTCTTAAAGCCACCCTGTCACATATGAAGTTTGGACACAAGTTTATCAAGAACATATTCCCCCTGTTCAAACAACCCTCAGCACAAGTGAAAGTGAATGGTAATCTATCTAATCCATTTCAGATCCATAATGGCACACAACAGGGCTGTCCATTTTCCCCCATTGTTTCCACTCTCAGTGGAGGTATTTGCCCACATAAGAAATCACAAATTAATCTCAGTAAAAACAGTTAGCAAATCAGAACACAAGATTACATTGTATGCTGACAACATTCTATTATCTATCTCAAACCCTAGTGTATCTTTACCCGAGACGTTAAGGGAATTTGCCTCATATGAAGAGGTGTTAAATTTCTATTTAAACTTGTCCTCGCATGAATTGCTGAATATCTCGACCCACAGGCAGATTTGGTGCATATTTTGCATAAATGTCCCCTCTCCACCCAGAGCCAAAATGTTTAATATTTAGGAATATATCTCACATCCTCTATGTCCACTTTATTTGACGTTAATTATAAAATACTGATGTTGGATATTGTTTGAGGCCTTTCCTCCTGGAAGAACAAACCAGTGTTGTGACTAGGAAGAAGAGGGATAATAACAATAAATGTATTACTTAGAATAGTATACTATCTACAGACCATTCCTGTTCCCTCACTAACGGCTAGATTACGAGTTTTGCGTTATGAGGGGTGCGGCACTAACTTGCACGTTATTGTCACCGTTCACTTTCCAACAGCGCTGGTATTACAGGTATTCAGAAACCCGGCGTTAAAAGACAAGAAGTGAGAGTAGAGCAAAATTGAGCTCCATACCGCCAATAGAATGCGAGCTCAATCTTATTGGCTGATTGGATCAGCCAATAGGATTGAGGTTCAATCCTATTGGCTGATTGCATCAGCCAATAGGATTTTTTCAACCTTAATTCCGATTGGCTGATAGAATTCTATCAGCCAATCGGAATCTAAGGGACGCCATCTTGGATGACATCATTTAAAGGAACCTTCATTGTAGAAGAAGCCGTCGATTGAAGAGGATGCTCTGCGCCGGATGTCTTGAAGATGGAGCCGCTCCGCGTCGGAAGGATGAAGATAGAAGATGCCGTCTGGGTGAAGACCTGCCCGTCTGGAGGACCACTTCTGCCGGCTTTGTTGAGGACATCTTGCCATTTGGATGAAGACTTCTCCTGGCTTCGTTGAGGATGGATGTCGGCTCTTCAAAACTGTAAGTGGATCTTCGGGGGTTAGTGTTAGGATTTTTTAAGGGTGTATTGGGTGGGTTTTATTTTTAGATTAGGGGTTTGGGCTGCAATAGAGCTAAATGCCCTTTTAAGGGCAATGCCAATCCAAATGCCCTTTTCAGGGCAATAGGGAGCTTAGTTTTTTTAGTTAAGATTTTATTTAGGGGGTTGGTTGTGTGGGTGGTGGGTTTTACTGTTGGGGGGTTGTTTGTATTTTTTTTTTACAGGTAAAAGAGCTGATTTCTTTGGGGCAATGCCCCGCAAAAGGCCCTTTTAAGGACTATTGGTAGTTTAGTTTAGGCTAGGGTTTTTTTTTATTTTGGGGGGGGCTTTTTTATTTTGATAGGGCTATTATATTAGGTGTAATTAGTTTAAAGATCTTGTAATTTGTTTTTTATTTTCTGTAATTTAGTGGGTTTTTTTGTAATTTAGCTAATTGTATTGAATTTAGTTAATTGTATTTAATTTAGGGAATTTATTTAATTGTAGGGTTAGGTTCGGTGTTAGTGTAAGACAGGTTAGGTTTTATTTTACAGGTCAATTTGTATTTATTTTAGCTAGGTAGTTATTAAATAGTTAATAACTATTTAGTAACTATTCTACCTAGTTAAAATAGATACAAACTTGCCTGTAAAAAAAAATAAAACCTAAGCTAGCTACAATGTAACTATTAGTTATATTGTAGCTATCTTAGGGTTTATTTTATAGGTAAGTATTTAGTTTTAAATAGGAATTATTTAGGTAATGATAGTAATTTGTATTTATATTTATTTTAATTATATTTAAGTTAGGGGGTGTTAGGGTTAGGGTTAGACTTAGATTTAGGGGTTAATAAATTTAGTATAGTGGCGGCGACGTTGGGGGCGGCAGATTAGGGGTTAATAAATGTAGGTAGGTGGCGGCGATGTTAGGGGCGGCAGATTAGGGGTGAATAATATTTAACTAGTGTTTGCGATGCGGGAGTGCGGCGATTTAGGGGTTAATATGTTTATTATAGTGGCAATGATGACGGGAGAGGCAGATTAGGGGTTAATTATTTTATTTTAGTGTTTGCGATTAGTGATGTCCCGAACTGTTCGCCTGCAAACGGTTCACAGCGAACATAGGTTGTTCGCGTTCGCGTTTGTGGGCGAACACATGGCGATGTTCGATCCGCCCCTATGTGTCATCATTGTGGAAACTTTGACCCTTTATGTCACAGCCGCCTGACACATTAGAGCCAATCAACATCAGACACTCCCTCACAGACACTCCCAGCTACTCGGAATCCGCCATTTTAGACTCATAACGACCTTGCTTTTTTAATGAGAGGACGTGTTGTGTTTTTGCTCCTGACATTAATAGGAAAAACATAGCTAGGCTAGTGTATTTACAGTCCAGAAGGACTCCACTCATCTCTGCTGCAAGCACAGCACCCCAAAAAGCCCTTTTTAGGGCTATATTTCGTGCCGTTTTTTTTTTTTTTTTTTTTTTTTTTTTTAAATTAGCATTTGCCTGGCTTTCAGCTGTGTGTTTAAGGCTCACAGCATATGCTGTGACTACTGCCACCACTGATATCTCCCTAACAACATTAGTTTAAATTTAACTAACCCAAAAATATAATTATTTTTCTAGTGTAATTTTTTTTCATTTTCTATCAGGCCAGTGTCACACAGCATATACTCTGGTTCATTGCTCTGTGCCAGCCAGCAGTGTTAATATCCGTTTATAACATTATTTTTAATTTTAAAAAAAAACACAAAAAAATATTTTTCTAGTGTAATCTAATTACATTTACTATCATGCCTGTGTCTGTCAGGCTCACTCAGCATTAATATACCTCTTTTTTTTTCAGTCTTTTGGTTAATTGGTCTGTGCCAGGCAGCCACCCAGCACTCATATCTATTTTTCTTTCACCTTAATTTTAATATAAAAAAAAAAAAAGTTTAAATTTGTTTGCTAGTGTAATCAAATCTAATTTTCTATCCGGCCTGTGTGTTTTGCTGACATAGAGAGCCTACTGTGTTTACTTGCTGCCCTCCCTAGTCTATGAGCCACGACTCATATGTGTTTAACCTTTTTTTAATTCCCCCCCCCAAAAAATAATTTCAATCATTTTTCTAGTGTAATCTAATAGTATTTTCTATCAGGCATGTGTGTATCCAACATACATAGCCTACTGTTTTTAATAGCTGCCCTTCCAAGGCTATCAGCCACGACTCATATGTATGTGCTTAACCTTTTTCTTAAAATTTCCAAAAAAAAGTCTTTAAATCATTATGCTAGTGTAATCTAATTGTATTTTCTATCAGGCCTGTGTCTAACTGTCTATCTGACTTACACAGCATACTGTTGTTATAATTGCTGCCCTACGTAGCAGCCAGCCAGTGTGACCACTCATAGAGTCATATGTGCATTGCACTTCTTAACATAATTTTAATATTAAAATCTAAAATTTTAAAATATTTTGCTAGTGTAATGTAACTTAATTTTCTATCAGTCCTGTGTTTTTGTCACTTACATAGCATACTGTGTTAAATTACTGCCCTACCTACCATCCACGACTCATATCTGCCAGCCTGTCTGCCAGGCCCAAGTAGCCAATTAGTGGCACCAATCACAATTCTTGTAACAGTAATAAAACAAAAACAAAAAACATAATTTTTTGGACTGCAAATATTCAGTCTCCTAGGGCCATTGAATTTCATTTACCTCCTGCCTGCCACTGCCAGCCTTTTGTGCCAGGCCGTCTAGCCAACTATTTACACCAATCATAATTGTTGTCACAGTCAGACAGTATAGTTATTAATTTAAATAAAAAAAATTTTTAGTGTTGATCTTAACCCTCAGTTTGCTCGTGCCTTTGAATTGCACTTTTCTACAGCCTTCCAAGCCTGTGTGCCAGGCCTACTTAAAAAATATTTACACCAATCATATTTGTTGTGACAGTATTCTAATAATTAAAAAATAAAATTTTTGGTAATAGTTGCTGTGATTTGAATCCTCAGTTTGCTGGTGCCGTTGAATAGCACTTTCCTCCTGCCTTGCAGCCTGCTGTGAGCCAGGCCCACCTAGCCAATTGTTGTCAGCAATCATATTTCTGTTAACAGTATTGCAAAAATTGTCAATCATCACTGTTTAGACTGTCAGTAATCAGTCTCCTAGTGTCCTTGAATTGCATCTCCCTCCTGCCTGCCATCCTTTTGTGCCAGGCCGTCTTGCCAACTATTTACACCAATCCTAATTTTTTGTCACAGTATAGTTACTAATTAAAATTAAAAAAATCTTTATTGTTGATGATCTTAACCCTCAGTTTGCTCGTGCCTTTGAATTGCACTTTTCTACAGCCTTCCAAGCCTGTGTGCCAGGCCTACTTAAAAAATATTTACACCAATCATATTTGTTGTGACAGTATTCTAATAATTAAAAATTAAAATTTTTGGTAATAGTTGCTGTGATTTGAATCGTCAGTTTGCTGGTGCCATTGAATAGCACTTTCCTCCTGCCTTGCAGCCTGCTGTGAGCCAGGCCTACCTAGCCAATTGTTGTCAGCAATCATATTTCTGTTAACAGTATTTCAAAAATTGTCAATCATCACTGTTTAGACTGTCAGTAATCAGTCTCCTAGTTTACTTGAATTGCATCTCCCTCCTGCCTGCCATCCTTTTGTGCTAGGCCGTCTTGCCAACTATTTACACCAATCCAAATTTTTTGTCACAGTATAGTTACTAATTACAATTAAAAAAATCTTTATTGTTGATGATCTTAACCCTCAGTTTGCTCGTGCCTTTGAATTGCACTTTTCTACAGCCTTCCAAGCCTGTGTGCCAGGCCTACTTAAAAAATATTTACACCAATCATATTTGTTGTGACAGTATTCTAATAATTAAAAATGAAAATTTATGGTAATAGTTGCTGTGATTTCAATCGTCAGTTTGCTGGTGCCATTGAATAGCACTTTCCTCCTGCCTTGCAGCCTGCTGTGAGCCAGGCCCACCTAGCCAATTGTTGTCAGCAATCATATTTCTGTTAACAGTATTGCAAAAATTGTCAATCATCACTGTTTAGACTGTCAGTAATCAGTCTCCTAGTTTCCTTGAATTGCATCTCCCTCCTGCCTGCCATCCTTTTGTGCCAGGCCGTCTTGCCAACTATTTACACCAATCCAAATTTTTTGTCACAGTATAGTTACTAATTAAAATTAAAAAAATCTTTATTGTTGATGATCTTAATCCTCAGTTTGCTCGTGCTTTTGAATTTCACTTTTCTACAGCCTTCCAAGCCTGTGTGCCAGGCCTACTTAAAAAATATTTACACCAATCATATTTGTTGTGACAGTATTCTAATAATTAAAAATTAAATTTTTTGGTAATAGTTGCTGTGATTTGAATCGTCAGTTTGCTGGTGCCATTGAATAGCACTTTCCTCCTGCCTTGCAGCCTGCTGTGAGCCAGGCCCACCTAGCCAATTGTTGTCAGCAATCATATTTCTGTTAACAGTATTGCAAAAATTGTCAATCATCACTGTTTAGACTGTCAGTAATCAGTCTCCTAGTTTCCTTGAATTGCATCTCCCTCCTGCCTGCCATCCTTTTGTGCCAGGCCGTCTTGCCAACTATTTACACCAATCCAAATTTTTTGTCACAGTATAGTTACTAATTAAAATTAAAAAAATCTTTATTGTTGATGATCTTAATCCTCAGTTTGCTCGTGCTTTTGAATTTCACTTTTCTACAGCCTTCCAAGCCTGTGTGCCAGGCCTACTTAAAAAATATTTACACCAATCATATTTGTTGTGACAGTATTCTAATAATTAAAAATTTAAATTTTTGGTAATAGTTGCTGTGATTTGAATCCTCAGTTTGCTGGTGCCATTAAATAGCACTTTCCTCCTGCCTTGCAGCCTGCTGTGAGCCAGGCCCACCTAGCCAATTGTTGTCAGCAATCATATTTCTGTTAACAGTATTGCAAAAATTGTCAATCATCACTGTTTAGACTGTCAGTAATCAGTCTCCTAGTGTCCTTGAATTGCATCTCCCTCCTGCCTGCCATCCTTTTGTGCCAGGCCGTCTTGCCAACTATTTACACCAATCCAAATTTTTTGTCACAGTATAGTTACTAATTACAATTAAAAAAATCTTTATTGTTGATGATCTTAACCCTCAGTTTGCTCGTGCCTTTGAATTGCACTTTTCTACAGCCTTCCAAGCCTGTGTGCCAGGCCTACTTAAAAAATATTTACACCAATCATATTTGTTGTGACAGTATTCTAATAATTAAAAATTAAATTTTTTGGTAATAGTTGCTGTGATTTGAATCGTCAGTTTGCTGGTGCCATTGAATAGCACTTTCCTCCTGCCTTGCAGCCTGCTGTGAGCCAGGCCCACCTAGCCAATTGTTGTCAGCAATCATATTTCTGTTAACAGTATTGCAAAAATTGTCAATCATCACTGTTTAGACTGTCAGTAATCAGTCTCCTAGTTTCCTTGAATTGCATCTCCCTCCTGCCTGCCATCCTTTTGTGCCAGGCCGTCTTGCCAACTATTTACACCAATCCAAATTTTTTGTCACAGTATAATTACTAATTACAATTAAAAAAATCTTTATTGTTGATGATCTTAATCCTCAGTTTGCTCGTGCCTTTGAATTTCACTTTTCTACAGCCTTCCAAGCCTGTGTGCCAGGCCTACTTAAAAAATATTTACACCAATCATATTTGTTGTGACAGTATTCTAATAATTAAAAATGAAAATTTATGGTAATAGTTGCTGTGATTTGAATCGTCAGTTTGCTGGTGCCATTGAATAGCACTTTCCTCCTGCCTTGCAGCCTGCTGTGAGCCAGGCCCACCTAGCCAATTGTTGTCAGCAATCATATTTCTGTTAACAGTATTGCAAAAATTGTCAATCATCACTGTTTAGACTGTCAGTAATCAGTCTCCTAGTTTCCTTGAATTGCATCTCCCTCCTGCCTGCCATCCTTTTGTGCCAGGCCGTCTTGCCAACTATTTACACCAATCCTAATTGTTGTCACAGTATAGTTACTAATTAAAATAAAAAAAATCTTGATGGTTGATCTTAATCCTCATTTTGCTTGTGCCATTGAATTGCACTTTTCTACTGCCTGCCAGCCTGTGTGCCAGGCCCAACTATCCAATTAGTGCTAGCAATCATATTTCTTTTAACAGTATTGCAAAATTTGTCAATCAACACTGTTTTGACTGTCAATCTGCAGTCTACTAGTGCCCTTGAATTGCATTTTCCTCCTGCCTGCCTGCCTGTGTGCCAGTCCCAACTAGCCAATTAGTGCCACCACTCATATTTATTGTAACAGGATTGGAATTTTTGTTGATCATAACTGTTTTGACTGTGATTCTTCAGTCTCCTAGTGCCATTGAATTGCAGTTTCCTTTCTCCCAGCGTGTGTGCCAGACAGGCTCATTTGCCAAATAGTGCCAAACAATCATATTTGTTGCCACAGTACTAGTAATATAGTAATATAACAATTTGTGATTTTTAAAACATCTGTCTTTTTTGTTGTTGTCAGTCTCACAGCGTATACTGTGCCCACTTTCACAGTGCCACCACTCAATTGGTGTAATAGTATTGTTAGTGTCCATTTAAAAAAAAAATGACAGGCAGAGGCAGGCCACCCCGCAGGTTCCGTGGTCGTGGTCGTGGTGCTGTGATTCCTTTAGACCCTACAAATATGCACATTGTTCAGACGCCGGGTGCCAGGGGGGATGCAAAAACTTCTGAGGAGGACCTAGTTGAATGGCTAACACAGGAAACCCAATCTTCTTCAGCATCCGCTGCTAGTCCTCCTAACATTGACGCACCATCTAAGTCCAGCTGTGCTTTGGGCAGGTCTCAAGTGACCAGTGACACTCCGCTGCCTGTCGCCACCACCAACACTAGCACCACAGCCGCTTCACTTGATCTGTCACAGGAGTTATTGACACATCATTTTGAAGAAATGAGTGATGCGCAACCATCATTGACAGAGGATGTAGATAATAGTGATCAGTCTCAGTCAGGCAGCATTACCGACATGGAGGTACGGTGTGATGATGATGATGATGTTGTACCCGCTGCTGCTTCCTTTCTTGATGTTTCAGATACAAGTGAAGCGGTTGATGATGATGTGTCGGTGGATGTCACGTGGGTGCCTGCTAGAAGAGAAGAAGAAGAGGGGGAAAGTTCAGATGGGGAGACAGAGAGGAGGAGGAGGAGGAGACGATTTGGAAGCATGGGGAGGTCGTCTCAAGTGGCACAGTCAGACAGCATGCATCGTCACCAGGGGTCAGCCAGACAGCCCGCCGACGCCCATCAACGCATGCTGTTGCCACCACCAGAATTCCATCATCGCAGAGCTCAGCAGTGTGGCATTTTTTTTGTGTGTCTGCCTCTGACAACAGCGATGCCATTTGCAACCTGTGCCAAAAGAAACTGAGTCGTGGGAAGTCCAACAGCCACCTAGGTACAACTGTTTTGCGAAGGCACATGGTCTCCCATCACAAAGGCCGATGGGAAGAACACATGAGTAGAAACAGCACACAAAGTGAAAGCCGCCCTCCTCCTCCTGCTCCAGCATCTTCAGCCACGTCAACCAGTGTTGTCCTCCTTGCCCCCTCTCAACCATCCTCCACTCAGTCTCTCTTACGTAGCAGTTCCTGGTCATCTGCCCACAGTCAGGTGTCTGTCAATGACATGTTTGAGCGTAAGAAGCCAATTTCTCAAAGTCACCCCCTTGCCCGGCGTCTGACAGCTGGCTTGTCTGAACTCTTAGACCGCCAGCTTTTACCATACAAGCTGGTGGAGTCTGATGCTTTCAAAAAATTTGTATCTATTGGGACACCGCAGTGGAAGGTACCTGGCAGAAATTTCTTTTCACAAAAGGCAATCCCAAACCTGTACTCTATTGTGAGAAAGGAAGTTATGGCATGTCTGGCACACAGCTTTGGGGCAAGGGTCCATATGACCACGGATAGCTGGTCTGCAAAGCATGGTCAGGGCAGGTATATAACCTACACTGCGCATTGGGTAAACCTGCTGACTTCTGACAAGCATGGAATGCGTGGCTCTGCAGAAGAGTTGGTGACACCGCCACGACTTGCAGGCAGGCCTGCTGCTACCTCCTCTACTCCTCCTACTCCATCCCTCTTCCATAACCTCTTCCTCGGCTGAGTCCTCTTCAACTTCTGCGTCTTGCTCCACATCTATGGCACCCCCCCAGCTCCCCAGGTACTATGCTACATCCCGGGTACGGCAGTGTCACGCCATCTTGGGGTTGACTTGCCTGAAAGCGGAGAGTCACACCGCACCAGCACTCCTGACCGTCCTGAACGCACAGGTGGATCAGTGGCTGACTCCGCACCAACTGGAGATTGGAAAGGTTGTTTCTGACAATGGAAGTAATTTGGTGGTGGCATTGAAATTGGGCAAGTTGACACATGTGCCGTGCATGGCACATGTGTGTAATCTGATTGTACAACGATTTGTCCATAAGTACCCAGGCTTACAGGACGTCCTGAAGCAGGCCAGGAAGGTGTGTGGCCATTTCAGGCGTTCCTACACGGCCATGGCGCACTTGTCTGATATCCAGCGTCGAAACAATCTGCCAGTGAGGCGCTTGATTTGCGACAGCCCGACACGGTGGAATTCAACACTCCTAATGTTTGACCGCCTGCTCCAATAAGAAAAAGCTGTTAATGAGTATTTGTATGACAGGGGTGCTAGGACAGCCTCTGGGGAGCTGGGGATATTTTTGCCAAATTACTGGACGCTCATGCGCAATGCCTGTAGGCTCATGCGTCCTTTTGAGGAGGTGACAAACCTTGTCAGTCGCACCGAAGGCACCATCAGCGACATCATACCATTTGTTTTCTTCCTGGAGCGTGCCCTGCGAAGAGTGCTGGATCAGGCAGTAGATGAGCGTGAAGAGGAAGCGGGAGAGTTGTGGTGTCCATCACCCCCGCAAACAGCCGAATCAGCATTGCTTGCTGGACCTGCGGCAATGCAGGAAGAGGATTGTGAGGAAGAGGAGTCAGAGGAGGAATGTGGCTTTGGGGAGGATGAGGAGGAGGAAGACCGAGCACAACAGTCATCCCAGGGTGCTCGTTGTTGTCACCTCTCTGGTACCCGTGGTGTTGTACGTGGCTGGGGGGAAGAAGATACCATCAGTGAGATCAGTGAGGAGGAGGAACGTGACATGATTAGCTCAGCATCCAACCTTGTTCAAATGGGTTATTTCATGCTGTCGTGCCTGTTGAGGGACCCTCGTATAAAAAAGCTGAAGGAGAACGACCTGTACTGGGTGTCCACGCTCCTCGACCCCCGGTATAAGCATAAAGTGCCTGAAATGTTACCAAATTCCTGCAAGTCGGAAAGGATGGAGCATTTTCATAATAAATTAAAAACTATGCTTTACACAGCGTATAAGGGTGATGTCACAGCACCACGGGAATGTAACAGGGGAAGAGATGAAATTAATCCTCCTCCTCCCACGACCACGGCGGCAAGGATCGGGCGCTTTCCTGACGTCTTGTTGATGGAGGACATGCGTACCTTTTTAACTCCCATGCACCATCAGAGCCTTTTGGGATCCAGCCTTAGAGAAAGACTCAACCGACAGGTAGCAGACTACCTAGCTTTAACTGCGGATCTCGACACTCTCAGGAGCGATGGACCCCTTGACTACTGGGTGTGCAGGCTGGACTTGTGGCCTGAGCTATCCCAATTTGCAATGGAACTTCTGGCCTGCCCCGCTTCAAGTGTCCTGTCCGAAAGGACTTTTAGTGCAGCAGGAGGTTTTGTCACTGAGAAGAGAAGTCGCCTAGGTCAAAAAAGCCTTGACTATCTCACTTTTATAAAAATGAATGAGGGCTGGATCCCGAAGGGACTGACATTGGGTGATACATTTGAATAAAAAACTACTGATGATGATATGAGCTGCCTTGGGCTACAACTGGTACACAGGCTGGCCTTTTTTTTTTGGTTATAAAGACGGAGGACTTGCTTGACTTATCCGCCAACAACTAGTGTTCAAGCCACAAGCTTTTAGGGCACTTTATAAATGTTTTACAAACATTGATTATTCTGGCCGCTGCTACAGCAGTTGCTCCAACAATACCCCAATTTTTCAGTCATTTGTACATTCCTAATTTTTCTGGCCTCTGCTGCATCTCTGTGGGTACAAAACTCAAATAAAAAAAATAATGCACATAACACTAGTGATTAAACTGTTATGAATTGTACAACTTTACACACCACTCATATCCGGTGTACCATTCAATTGAACGCAAAATGCAACAAATTTGAAAGAGTAGGACCGACCAAGCATCTTTATCCGTCTCTTGGTTGCTCTAAATTATCTCCGTGTTCCATCTATGACATACCTGTACTCTATTGTGCAAAAAGGTGGCATATGTTGTGTTTCATGCTGTTGTGCCTGTTGCGGGTCGTGGCCCATGATATAAAAAGGCTGAAGGAGAACGACCTGTAGTAATGGGTGCCCCATCCAGTTTTTAGAAAAATGTTCCTGGTTCCTCTCAATTATCTTTGGGTTTCTAAAATGGATGCCATACCTGTACTCGCTTGTGCAAAAGGATGGCATATGTGGTGGTGTTTCCTGCAGTTGTTTCTGTTGAGGGTGCTGGACCCTCTTATAAAAAAGCTGAAGGAGAATGACCTGGAGTGGGAGTCCAAGCATGGTTTTTGGTGCTATTTCACTTTTACAAACAATTATCTGTGGGTTTCACAAATCAATGCCGTACCAGTACTCTATTGTTCCAAAGTATGCCATATGTTCTCTTTCCTGCTGGTATTTTGTTTGAGGGTCCTGGACACTCTTATAAAAAGGCCTAAGGTGAAAGAGGTGTACTGGGTGTCCACTCTTTTTTATTTTCTATTTCTCATTTGACCAAAATTATCTCTGGTTTTGTAAAATCAATGCCATACCTGTACTCTATTGTTCAAAAGGATGCCATACGTCCTCTTTCCTGCTGGTGTTTTTATTGAGTGTCCAGGACCCTCTTATAAAAAGGCCTAAGGAGAAAGAGATGTACTGGTTGGCCACTCATTTTTATTTTTCTATTTAACAATTGAACAAAATGATCTCTGGGTTTGTAAAATCAATGCTGTACCTGTACTCTATTGTTCAAAAGGATGCCATACATCCTCTTTCCTGCTGGTGTTTTTTTTGAGGGTCCAGGACCCTCTTATAAAAAGGCCTAAGGAGAAAGAGGTGTACTGGCTGTCCATCGAATCATTTTTTTATTCAAATTTACATTTAAAAAAAAATTTCTATGGGTTTCTAAAATCTATGCCTTTCCTGTACTCTATTGTTCAAAAGTATGCCATATGTCCTCTTTCCTGCTGGTTTTTTGTTTGAGGGTCCTGGACCCTCTTATAAAAAGGCCTTATGGATAAAGAATTGTACTGGGTGTCCATCCAATCATTTTTTTTTTATTAAAATTCACGGTTGCAACAAATTATCCCCGGGTTTCTAAAATCAATGCCTTTCCTATAATCTTTTTTTCACAAAGGATGCCATATGTCCTCTTTCCTACTGCTGGTTTTGTTGAGTGTCCTGGAGCCTCTGCTAAAAAGGCCTAAGGATAAAGAAGTGTACTGGGTGTCTATTCAATGTTTTTTTAGATTTCACGGTTGTAACAATTTTTTTCTGTCTTTCAAAAATCAATGCCTTTCCTGTAATCTATTTTTCAAAAGGATGCCATATGTCCTATTTCATGCTGTTCTTTCTGTTGAGGCTCCTGGACACTCTTATAAAAAGGACTAAGGATAAAGAAGTGTACTGGGTGTCCAATCAATGTTTTATTTTCTATTTCCCGGGTCATATAACTGATCTCTGTGTTTCTAAAATCAATGCCTTTCCTGTAATCTAATTTTCAAAAGTATGCCATATGTCCTCTTTCCTGCTGGTGTTTTTTTTGAGGGTCCAGGACCCTCTTATAAAAAGGCCTAAGGAGAAAGTGGTGTACTGGGTGTCCATCGATTCATTTTTTTTAATTCAAATTTACATTTGCAAAAAATTATCTATGGGTTTCTAAAATCAATGCCTTTCCTGTACTCTTACTCTATTGTTAAAAAGTATGCCATATGTCCCCTTTCCTGCTGGTGTTTTGTTTGAGGGTCCTGGACCCTCTTATAAAAAGGCCTAGGGAGAAAGAATTGTACTGGGTGTCCATCCAACCATTTTTTTTATTCAAATTCACGGTTGCAACAAATTATCCCCGGGTTTCTAAAATCAATGCCTTTCCTATAATCTTTTTTTCACAAAGGATGCCATATGTCCTCTTTCCTACTGCTGGTTTTGTTGAGTGTCCTGGAGCCTCTGCTAAAAAGGCCGAAGGATAAAGAAGTGTACTGGGTGTCTATTCAATGTTTTTTTAGATTTCCCGTTTGTAACAAATTTTTTCTGTCTTTCTAAAATCAATGCCTTTCCTGTAATCTATTTTTCAAAAGGATGCCATATGTCCTCTTTCATGCTGTTCTTTCTGTTGAGGCTCCGGGACACTCTTCTAAAAAGGCCTAAGGATAAAGAAGTGTACTGGGTGTATAATCTATTTTTTTTAGATTTCACGGTTGCAACTGATGATCTCTGTGTTTCTAAAATCAATGCCTTTCTTGTAATCTAATTTTCTAAAGGATGCCATATGTCCTCTTTCAAGCTGCTGGTTTTGTGGAGGGCCCTGGAGCCTCTGCTAAAAAGGCCTAAGGATAAAGAAGTGTACTGGGTGTCTAATCAATGTTTTTTTCGATTTACCGTTTGCAACTAATGATCTCTGTGTTTCTGAAATCAATGCCTTTCCTATAATCATTTTTTTCAAAAGGATGCCATATGTCCTCTTTCCTGCTGCTGGTTTTGTCGAGGGTCCTGGAGCCTCTGCTGCGCATAATAAAGAAAAAAAAAATAATTTAACTTGACTTAATAACTGAAGCATGACTTCAGGAGTCAGGTGTGGTCGTAGGTAGTGGTTGTTGTTAGCAGATTATTTTTATTGCAAATTGCAATTGCCACAGCGTGCATAAAATGTGCGTCACTAGTTCAAATTTTTTTTTTTTTTCATTCAGGATTAGTTTGGGGTATAGCGCAATATTGGAAAGGCAAAAAACAGGTCTCGGTACCCGTTGATATAAGGGGTGACTACTACTGCTTTTACCAGGCTCCTCTTGGATAGCCCCAGAAAGTGTGACTATGAATCCCAAAAAGAAAATTAAATTAAGGTTGAAAACTAACTCCAAAGTAACTTGTAAGACCTGGAGCTCCTCAAACACACGTCCTACCTTAACAGCTATAGGCTCCGCCACCCACAAATCTTAACTTTTTCATGCCAATTGATATTGCCACAGCTGGAACAACAGTAAATAACATGTGCGTCACCACAGTCTCCGAAGCTGTTGTCGGATGTATACAAAAACACTGATAAAGTATTCCTTTAGGAGCACAAAGAGATGGCTACCAGAACACTCCAGGAACTTCACAAGAGTGGCTGTATTGTGTTTCTGGTGATGTTTGAGACATCTGGGTAGTGTACAGGGAGGGCAAAAATCGTCTCCATCTCTGTGCACCAAAGGACATGACGTCCTTGTCATCCATAAGCACATGAAATTGCTGGCATTTTTGTTGCTTCAAGAAGTTCATTTTTTGTGGTGATAGATAGTACTGAATTAAATAAACTTTGGTTTCCTACCATACTCAAGACAATCTTGTATTTCAAAATTCGTACTTGCTGTGGGAAACAGTGGCCTGTCCATACCAGGAAGATGATTTAGACAGAAGTAACGAGCTCTGCTTGCAGGTGACACATGTTTATCGTCAATCATCAAAGGGGTTGCGTGCAGAATATGGCTGATGGCCCCTTATTCACATGTTTGTCCAGAGCCACAACATTTGCAAACAACCAGAAGAAAGGTCGTTTCTCACCAGCCTTAAGTTGAGCTTCATTTACCAAATGCTGATATTCAAAAAAAATAGACAAACAGTGCCTTAAATAACACATTTGCGATATGGATTCACCAGAGCAAGGTCATTGCAAGTACTAAGTTCCCACGATAACAAAATTAAAATGCCACAACTATGCAATCTTCACCTTCAGATAATTATTGTCACACTCCATTGTACTCCTATGCCCAGCTCCCTGCTCTTGTTTTTGTTGAGGGTCCTGGAGCCTCTGCTGAAAAGGCCTATGGATAATAAAGTGTACTGGGTGTCTGTTCAATGTTTTTTTTTTATTTCCCGGTTGCAAGTAATTATCTCAGTGTTTCTAAAATCAATGCCTTTCCTGTAATCTATAATTCAAAAAGATTGACATATGTCCTCTTTCATGCTGTTGTTTCAGTTGCGGCTCCGGGACCCTCGTATTAACAAGGCCTGAGGATAAATAAGTGTAACCGGTGTCTAATGAATGTTTTTTTCTATTACACGGGTCATATAAATGATCTGTGGGTTTCTAAAATCAATGCCTTTCCTGTAATCTTTTATTCAAAAGGATGACATATCTCCTCTTTCATGCTGTTGTTTCGGTTGAGGCTCCGGGACCCTCGTATTAAAAAGGCCTGAGCATAAATAAGTGTCACGGCTGTGTAATCAATGTTTTTTTTCTAATTTCACGGTTGCAAATAATGATCTGTGGGTTTCTAAAATCAATGCCTTTACTGTAATCTTTTATTCAAAAGGATGACATATCTCCTCTTTCATGCTGTTGTTTCGGTTGAGGCTCCGGGACCCTCGTATTAAAAAGGCCTGAGCATAAATAAGTGTGACGGCTGTGTAATCAATTTTTTTTTCTAAATTCACGGTTGCAAATAATGATCTGTGGGTTTCTAAAATCAATGCCTTTACTGTAATCTTTTATTCAAAAGGATGACAGTACTACCAAAATACAGCCAATGAAGGGCCTTAGGAAGACTGAGCCAAGGTTGAATTGTAGTATTTGGTTAGGCTAATCATGATGGCCATGTAGACCACCACCACCGAGATTCCTGGAAGTAACAGGGATGATGAGATGAAAGAGCTAAGAATAGTAGAACTTGAAACAACAGATTTAGCCATGGGTTTTAGTGCAAAACCGCTTGGCTTTTTTTTGCCTTTGGGTGCGGCTATTCATGCAGGCCATATAGAGCTGAAAACATTCGGTGTCGTATCAGCTATTAAACTAATAAGAACAGTACTACCAAAATACAGCCAATGAAGGGCCTTAGGAAGACTGGGCCAAGGTTGGATTGTAGTATTTGGTTAGGCTAATCCTGATGGCCATGTAGACCACCACCACCGAGAGTCCTGGAAGTAACAGGGATGATGAGATGAAAGAGCTAAGAATAGTAGAACTTGAAACAACAGAGTTAGCCATGGGTGTTAGTGCAAAACCGCTTGGCTTTTTTTTGGCTTTGGGTGCGGCTATTCATGCAGGCCATATAGAGCTGAAAACATTCGGTGTCGCATCAGCTATTAAACTAATAAGAACAGTACTACCAAAATACAGCCAATGAAGGGCCTTAGGAAGACTGGGCCAAGGTTGGATTGTAGTATTTAGTTAGGCTAATCCTGATGGCCATGTAGACCACCACCACCGAGAGTCCTGGAAGTAACAGGGATGATGAGATGAAAGAGCTAAGAATAGTAGAACTTTAAACAACAGAGTTAGCCATGGGTGTTAGTGCAAAACCGCTTGGCTTTTTTTTGGCTTTGGGTGCGGCTATTCATGCAGGCCATATAGAGCTGAAAACATTCAGTGTCGTATCAGCTATTAAACTAAGAAGAACAGTACTACCAAAATACAGCCAATGAAGGGCCTTAGGAAGACTGGGCCAAGGTTGGATTGTAGTATTTGGTTAGGCTAATCATGATGGCCATGTAGACCACCACCACCGAGAGTCATGGAAGTAACAGGGATGATGAGATGAAAGAGCTAAGAATAGTAGAACTTGAAACAACAGAGTTAGCCATGGGTTTTAGTGCAAAACCGCTTGGGTTTTTTTTGGCTTTGGGTGCGGCTATTCATGCAGGCCATATAGAGCTGACAACATTCGGTGTCGTATCAGCTATTAAACTAATAAGAACAGTACTACCAAAATACAGCCAATGAAGGGCCTTAGGAAGACTGGGCCAAGGTTGGATTGTAGTATTTGGTTAGGCTAATCATGATGGCCATGTAGACCACCACCACCGAGAGTCCTGGAAGTAACAGGGATGATGGGATGAAAGAGCTAAGAATAGTAGAACTTGAAACAACAGAGTTAGCCATGGGTGTTAGTGCAAAACCGCTTGGCTTTTTTTTGGCTTTGGGCGTGGCTATTCATGCAGGCCATATAGAGCTGACAACATTTGGTGTCGTATCAGCTATTAAACTAATAAGAACAGTACTACCAAAATACAGCCAATGAAGGGCCTTAGGAAGACTGGGCCAAGGTTGGATTGTAGTATTTGGTTAGACTAATCATGATGGCCATGTAGACCACCACCATTGAGAGTCCTGGAAGTAACAGGGATGATGAGATGAAAGAGCTAAGAATATTAGAAATTGAAACAACAGAGTTAGCCATGGGTGTTAGTGCAAAACCTATTGGCTTTTTTTTGGCTTTGGGTGCGGCTATTCATGCAGGCCATATAGAGCTGACAACATTCGGTGTCGTATCAGCTATTAAACTAATAAGAACAGTACTACCAAAATACAGCCAATGAAGGGCCTTAGGAAGACTGAGCCAAGGTTGGATTGTAGTATTTGGTTAGTCTAATCATGATGGCCATGTAGACCACCACCACCGAGAGTCCTGGAAGTAACAGGGATGATGAGATGAAAGTGCTAAGAATAGTACTACTTGAAACAACAGAGTTAGCCATGGGTGTTAATCCAAGACCGCTTGGATTTATTTTTGTATTGGGTGCAGCTAATCATGCAGGCCATATAGAGCTGACAACATTCGGTGTTGTATCAGCTATAAAAATAATAAGAACTGTACTATCAAAATACAGACAATGAAGGGCCTATGAAGACTGAGCAAAGGTTGGATTGTAGTATTTTGTTCAGCTAATCATGATGGCCATGTAGACCGCCCGTAACAGGGATGAAAGTGCTAAGAATAGTACTAATTGAAACAACAGAGTTAGCCATGGGTGTTAGTCTAAGACCACTCTGCTTTTTTTTTGGGTTTGGGTGCAGCTAATCATGAAGGACAGATAGACCTGCCACCATTTGGTGTTGTAACAGGTATGAAAATGCAAAGAACAGTACTACATAACACAACCTACTTACCATGGGTCCCAGAACATATGTTTGGTTGTTATATTTTGTAAGGGTAATCATGCAGGCCATATAGACCTCCACCGATAGGGTGAGTATGAGTAACAGCTATTAAAATGTGAAGGACATTACTAATTAACACAACATAGTTACCATGGGTCGCAGACCAAGAGCAGATGTCTTATTATTATATTTTGTATGGGTAATCATCCCGGCCGTATAGACCTCACCAAATAGGGGGAGTTACAGAGATTAAAGTGCTAAGAATGGTAGTACTTAAAACACAACCTCGTTAAAATAGGTAGCAGACCACATGTCTTATTATTATAATTTTTCAGGGTAATCTGGCAGGCCATATAGAACTCCCCCGATAGGGGGGGGGGGACAGGGATTAAAGTGCTAAGAAAAGTACTAATTGACACAAGCTAGTTGGGTCCAAGAACGCATGTTTGATTATTAGAATTTATTAGGGTAATTAATTATATATCTAACAAATCTATCTATTTCTCTTCTATCGATTCTATCTAACTATCAATCTATGTATATCTATCTATCCTATCTATCACTATCAATCTATCTTCTGTCCGGGATGTTTTGAGACAGCCACTTTGGGAATGTTAGTTGATTTAGACCCATTATGGCTTAAAAGCAGACTCTGCATCAACTATGTAATTTTCCATGGGAGTTTTGCCAGGGATCCCCCTCCAGCATGCAACAGTCCAGGTGTTAGTACCCTTGAAACAACTTTTCCATCACTATTGTGGCCAGAAAGAGTCCTTGTAGGTTTTAAAGTTCGCCTGCCTATTGAATTCAATGGTGGTTCGCGCGGTTCGCGAACAATACCGGAAGTTCGAGTCCGCGGTTCGCGAACCGAAAATTTTAGGTTCGCAACATCACTATTTGCGATGCGGGAGGGCCTCGGTTTAGGGGTTAATAGGTAGTTTATGGGTGTTAGTGTACTTTGTAGCACTTTAGTTATGAGTTTTATGCTACGGCTTTGTAGTGTAAAACTAATAACTACTGACTTTAAAATGCGGTACGAATCTTGACGAGATAGGGTGCACCGCTCACTTTTTGGCCTCCCAGGACAAGCTTGTAATACCGGCGCTATGGAAGTCCCATTGAAAAAAGACTATACGCAATTTGCGTAAGTTGATTTGCGGTAAGGCCAAAAAAGTGTGCGGTGCCCCTAAATCTGCAAGACTCGTAATAGCAGCGGTAGTAAAAAAGCAGTGTTATGAGACTTAACACAAGACTCGTAATCTAGATGAACACAAGACTCGTAATCTAGCCGAAAAAAATTAAATGGAAATATATGAAATCCAGAGTTAGCAAGATCAGCTTATATCTCCCTAAAGAATCGGGAGGCTTAGGTCTGCCTAACCAAATTTAGACTTATACAAAAAAGCAATCACTTTACAACACCAAGCTGAATGGAGCTTGAATGCTCCAGACAAACTATGGGTACAAATCAGTAGAGATATCCTTCAGGTGGAAAATGTGGAAACCCTTGGTTGGTTACTCCCTAAGTATAGGCCATTGATAATGAAATAATATCCTGTCTTAGAGGAATTCTATTCCCAAGAATTCATCTGCAGGTCTCTAATGTATATTCTCTCCTAACTCTGTTTGAGCGAAATCCAGAATTACCACTTCATAATCAGACAACAGATATTCAGTACCCATTGCATCTAAGTGTTATTAGGTACTGACTTGAAACAGATAGTGGATTTGAAAGACCTAGGCTATAATTTTTCATGGCATTCGTATAATCAACTACACCATTTCTTTAACACCCATAAGTAGAAGCTGCATCTTACTAGATCGCCAACAACATAAGAGAAAATATACTATGTATATGGAATTAGCGTTTTTGCTGATAAATGGAAACAGTATGAGATAGTGTTAGTACAATTCCTATATGATGAACTATGACTATGTATAAATTGGTATTATCATTTATATCTGCAACCGCAACTTATTACTGTAACACGGAATATCTCACAACAGCAGAATTCTTCACAATTTTTTTTTAAAAATGGTGAAAAGCATTTCTAACGGATTTCAATTGTTTTATTATAGGAATTGTACAAACACTATCTCATACCATTTCCATTTATCAGCAAAAAAGCTAATTCCATATACATGGTACTTTGAATCAGATCCAAAGCACAAGCATATAAATTTTAGATATATTGAGTGATCTTTTTACTGCAAGTCACTCTGTTACTATTTACTAATTGTTATTACTGTTTGAAATGTTTTCCTGTTACCGCAACTGATTGCTGTAATTGTGATAATATACTTTTCCCCAGCGCCTAAGAGTGCTACTACTCTGGCTCCTGTGTGCAAGATCTCTTGACCAGACCTTAAAAGTATCAGATTGAAAAGGTTATAGGAGCGCTTGGGATGCCTGTATAGGAATCTTAGCTGAGTAGAGTCAATGGGATTATTATACAAAACCAATTCTTTAAAAAGGTTCTAAAAATACGTATTTATTATACAATATTAAAAAACAATAGATATAACCAATGGTATATATGCAATTATACCATATCTAGAATAGGGTATATGCCCTATCTAATCAGTACGAATAAAAGGTCTCAATTACATGTGATTCAAAACATATGATCCAGACCATAGGTATCTCGTTTAGCCAGTTATACTTAGCACATATACAGGGAGTGCAGAATTATTAGGCAAATGAGTAATTTGACCACATCATCCTCTTTATGCATGTTGTCTTACTCCAAGTTGTATAGGCTCGAAAGCCTACTACCAATTAAGCATATTAGGTGATGTGCATCTCTGTAATGAGAAGGGGTGTGGTCTAATGACATCAACACCCTATATCAGGTGTGCATAATTATTAGGCAACTTCCTTTCCTTTGGCAAAATGGGTCAAAAGAAGGACTTGACAGGCTTAGAAAAGTCAAAAATAGTGAGATATCTTGCAGAGGGATGCAGCACTCTTAAAATTGCAAAGATTCTGAAGCGTGATCATCGAACAATCAAGCGTTTCATTCAAAATAGTCAATAGGGTCGCAAGAAGCGTGTGGAAAAACCAAGGCGCAAAATAACTGCCCATGAACTGAGAAAAGTCAAGCGTGCAGCTGCCAAGATGCCACTTGCCACCAGTTTGGCCATATTTCAGAGCTGCAACATCACTGGAGTGCCCAAAAGCACAAGGTGTGCAATACTCAGAGACATGGCCAAGGTAAGAAAGGCTGAAAGATGACCACCACTGAACAAGACACACAAGCTGAAACGTCAAGACTGGGCCAAGAAATATCTCAAGACTGATTTTCATAAGGTTTTATGGACTGATGAAATGAGAGTGAGTCTTGATGGGCCAGATGGATGGGCCCGTGGCTGGATTGGTAAAGGGCAGAGAGCTCCAGTCTGACTCAGATGCCAGCAAGGTGGAGGTGGAGTATTGGTTTGGGCTGGTATCATCAAAGATGAGCTTGTGGGGCCTTTTCGGGTTGAGGATGGAGTCAAGCTCAACTCCCAGTCCTACTGCCAGTTTCTGGAAGACACCTTCTTCAAGCAGTGGTACAGGAAGAA
Source organism: Bombina bombina (assembly GCF_027579735.1). Classification (NCBI taxonomy): domain Eukaryota; kingdom Metazoa; phylum Chordata; class Amphibia; order Anura; family Bombinatoridae; genus Bombina; species Bombina bombina. Next base: position 791,798,879 of record NC_069504.1, on the reverse strand, counting down.
GTCTGCATCCTTCAAGAAAAACATGATTTTCATGCAGGACAATGCTCCATCACACTCGTCCAAGTACTCCACAGCGTGGCTGGAAAGAAAGGGTATAAAAGAAGAAAATCTAATGACATGGCCTCCTTGTTCACCTGATCTGAACCCCATTGAGAACCTGTGGTCCATCATCAAATGTGAGATTTACAAGGAAAGAAAACAGTACACCTCTCTGAACAGTGTCTGGGAGGCTGTGGTTGCTGCTGCACGCAATGTTGATGGTGAACAGATCAAAACACTGACAGAATTCATGGATGGCAGGCTTTTGAGTGTCCTTGCAAAGAAAGGTGGCTATATTGGTCACTGATTTGTTTTTGTTTTGTTTTTGAATGTCAGAAATGTATATTTGTGAATGTTGAGATGTTATATTGGTTTCACTGGTAAAAATAAATAATTGAAATGGGTATATTTTTGTTTTTTGTTAAGTTGCCTAATAATTATGCACAGTAATAGTCACCTGCACACACAGATATCCCCCTAAAATAGCTTTAACTAAAAACAAACTAAAAACTACTTCCAAAACTATTCAGCTTTGATATTAATGAGTTTTTTGGGTTCATTGAGAACATGGTTGTTGTTCAATAATAAAATTAATCCTCAAAAATACAACTTGCCTAATAATTCTGCACTCCCTGTATATTACATATGCTGTGCATATAAATTGCCAATATGGGTGATAACTTTGTTAACAATGAGATATGGTTAACCTAAAAATGTGTAAAAAATGTGTGAAAAATATATAAAAAATCAAAAAGTTCAAAAAATTCAAAAAAATCAAAAGATATCAGAAAATACTAAAAAATAGGTGTACACCTTTAAAAAATTCTTAAAAATTTAGTGTCATTATCTTTGCAAAGTGAATACAAATATTGAAAAAATCGTGAAAAAATAGTGAAAAAATATAAATGGTGAAGTGATATATAGTGAAAAAATATATATATGAAATTATATATAGTGGTGAAAATCCAATAGTCAATAAGTGTTGGTGTCAATGTCCTTGTTGTAATGAATGAATCCTAATCTACGCGTTTCGATCCTGCTGGATCTTTCTCAAGAGTCTTGAGAAAGATCCAGCAGGATCGAAACGCGTAGATTGTGAACTGATACTGAAGGCTCAGGTCCCAAATCGGTGAGTTCTATACTTATTAAGCCACAATTGGAATAGCATATTGCACTATGTTTGTTTGTTTTCTTACATTTAGGAAATAGAGGAAATTGCGAATATCGACATTTGGACAAAAGGAAGATTAGGATTCATTCATTACAACAAGGACATTGACACCAACACTTATTGGATACAAACTGTGATATCAACACTTATTGGATACAAACTGCCACATAAAGACTATTGGATTTTCACCACTATATATAATTTCATATATATATTTTTTCACTATATATCACTTCATCATTTATATTTTTTCACTATTTTTTCACGATTTTTTCAATATTTGTATTCACTTTGCAAAGATAATGACACTAAATTTTTAAGGATTTTTTAAAGGTGTACACCTATTTTTTGGTATTTTCTGATATCTTTTGATTTTTTGAATTTTTTGAACTTTTTGATTTTTTATATATTTTTCACACATTTTTTACACATTTTTAGGTTAACCATATCTCATTGTTAACAAAGTTATCACCCGTATTGGCAATTTATATGCACAGCATATGTAATATATATGTGCTTAGTATAACTGGCTAAACGAGATACCTATGGTCTGGATCATATGTTTTGAATCAAATGTAATTGAGACCTTTTATTCGTACTGATTAGATAGGGCATATACCCTATTCTAGATATGGTATAATTGCATATATAACATTGGTTATATTTATTGTTTTTTAATATTGTTTTTTAATATTGTATAATAAATACGTATTTTTAGAACCTTTTTAAAGAATTGGTTTTGTATAATAATCCCTTTGACTCTACTCAGCTAAGATTCCTATACAGGCATCCCAAGCACTCCTTTTAACCTTTTCAATCTGATTGCTGTAATTGTAACTAGTTTACTGGAGAGACGAGCATTTTTACCAATGAGGAAAGCCATATAGGCAAATACACCCTCACAATTAACTTTAGGCATATTTAGTGATATTTTAACTGTATGATGAACTGTGAATATGTATAAATTCATTTCAGTGTTTGTTACAGCTTCGCAACTGATTACTGTAATCATAACTAGCTCTTTAAAGAAATGAGCACTTTGTAACTCACCCTCGCAAATAATTTTAGATACACCAATCAATGTTTTAACAGTAAGATGAATTGTTAATATGTATTAATTTGTATTATTGTTTGTAATTTGTGTCTGTAATCGCATTTTATCATTGTAATTTTAAGCAGTTATGTGAATGAGCGAACATTTCTAACCAATGAGAACAGCTGTAAAGGCATCAGACCCCTGTAATTAGAGAGGTGTGTCCTGCGCTCACCTTTAAATCTGGAAGGACACGCTTGTTCTAACATCAGTCACTAATCCTCTTAAGAAAGCCCGGCCACTGACCGGGGGAAACGCGTTGAGGGAAAAGGCATTTATGGCTAACAGATTACAAGTTTACTCCAGACCTGACTAACAACGGAAGCTTCAGTGGGGAATCCGGAATCCTTACAGAGACTCCTGTTGGTGAATAGGGCATTCCAACAGCGTCCAGTCACGGTTTTGTGGGAGGGATACCATCACTTTATATCTGAATGCTTATGTTCCATTTTTATCTAGTAAGTGCAACAAGCTATGTTGTGTATATTCTTGTTTAATAAATCTTCACTTGAATCGTGCTGTGTGTGCGCCTTCTCTCTCTTTTTTTTCTTTCATATCCTCTGAGCTGTCATTAGCACCAGAGTGGGAAACTCAGTGATGGCTCAGAGCCGTCATTAGCACTCACGGGGTTAAGAATTTGTCATCTCTTCCTCTTCTGCAAGCTTACCCTAGTCAAAAAAGAAGATCTCCCTGAAGTCATTCTGAAGTAATTGATGACTCCAGACTAGTCATCAGAAACCATCCTGAAGTTTGCCCACTGGCTGAAATATTTAAATAAGATGACTATACAGTCATTCCTTGGCTGTTCATGCTTGTGAAATAATCAGGTAATCTGCTATTAATTCTGAAGTTATCACCCAGAATTAACTTAGCTGATGACTTTACAAGCCTGATGATGTCTGATGATGTGCAAATGACTTCAACAGTAGTTTGATGATCTCCAAAGTAATCCTGTTGGTCTTGTGTAACCTTTTTCACATATGAAAAGTATATGATTGGAAGAAGTATATTCCTGCTCCACATGTAGGCATTTTTAATTATTTGATAGAAAGGTGCACAGACAAAAAGATGTTTAAGATAAATCCTTTGTCATAATTTTTTTTTCTAAAATCGCCTTACATTTTACCCAAAATTAGTTCCTACGGTCATTGGGTTTGGCTGAATTTTGATTATTTGTTTGCTAACGGCTTATTTCCTATGGGAGAGAACATCTTCAGGACAAAATCAGCTTCAACTTCAATAAAGTTAAAGCACAAGATAGTGATACTGTTACAAGCCAGCAATGGGAAAAAATAATAAAATAGTTGGATATGAATACTTAATAGCATAAATTTTAACTTCTGAACCCTTTCCCATCTACAGGCAAGCCTTTTCCACCTTTTGAGTAACCGTAACAGCATGAACAATGGAACACATTTTTGTTGTACCATCATTCATTCCATTGTATTGTTTTTAAAGGGGCTGTTTGATTTTTTGTTTCGTAATGAATTTGCCATGAAAAACAAGAAAAGACAGAAGCGCCACATGGCCCAATATTGTTTGATCCAAAACTGATTGAGATGTATATAAGGAGTAAACTCACATTTGTGAAAGCACCTCAATTAGTGCTGTATAGACAGTCTGGGATCTATTACAGTCACCCAAAAGACCAACTTCCCGTAATGATGTGGTGTCTGTATCTGGACGACAAGAAAAAACACAGGTGCCTATATGGCCTAGTATAGCCGGAACAATGGTGAATCAATGTGAAAGAAAGGAGTGGTACTCACAATAGTTGTAGCATCTCCTTTGATGCTATAGGAGCAGGATGGGATCAATGCAGTCACCCACCAGACTTAATCACAGGCTTACAGGACACAGATGGAGTTCCAAAAACCAGCAATGATCAGGGGAGACCCAAAAAAATTCCCTCTCAGCCAGAGGGACAAGTCACAAATAGATGGGCTACTCTGTTGTTTTGCCATGAAAAACATGAAGATGAGGAGCACCAGGTATAAATAGAACTTTATTCAAAATCCAATCGGATAAAGCTCTTTTCATTTGTTGTTTACAAATTCTCTTTTAAAGGAGTATCAGTGTGTCAATCATAGCAGATAACGTCTTTCAGCTGCTGACATAATAATAACTGCTTATACATGGTACATTTCTTGAGTCTTAAAAAGGGAATACTCCCTCACTCATTGGTTAAGAACAAATTACATCACAACACTACTTATACCATAATTGAAGGTGGACTGGAATAAAAGGTGGTAGTATCATTACTCTGTGTAATTCACTTCCCTATATAACATCTTCACTTCTCTTAAGTATACTTTTATTTTTTTGTATGGAAAATTAATCTATGTTCAATATACAATATCCTTAATATATCTGGGGTGAATATCCTTTTATCCTATTTAATTCTCAGGAATTGCTATAAAATATTACAATATTTCATAATATCACTTTATTTTACTTTTCATTTTTTTTTGCATCAAACTTTTCTATGACTTAAACCTAATTCTCAGAAAGCAATGTTAAAGGGACAGTAAACACCAGAATTTTTGTTGTTTAAAAAGGTAGATAATCCCTTTATTACCCATTCCCCACTTTTGCATAACCAACACAGTTATAATAATATACTTTTTACCTCTGTGATTACCTTGTATCTATGCCTCAGCAAACTGCCCCTTATTTCAGTTCTTTTGCCAGACATGCATTTTTAGCCAATCAGTGTTTGCTCTTAGGAGCTTCACGTGCCGGAGCTCAATGTTATCTATATGAAACACATGAACTAACTCCCTCTAGTGGTGAAAAACTGTCAAAATACTTTCCGATTAGAGGCAGTCTTCAAGGTCTAAGAAATTAGCACATGAATCTCCTAGATTTAGCTTTCAACTAAGAATACCAAGAGAACAAAGCAAAATTGGTAATAAAAGTAAATTGGAAAGTTGTTTAAAATTACATGCCCTATTTAAATCATGAAAGGTTTTTTGTGACTTTACTGTCCCTTTAATTTGATTCTTATTAAATTGATGCTTGTTGAATTTAATTACCCGTTGAGTCTCTTCGGATCCCCAAATTTCATCACCAAAAATTGTGGAGATCAAATTATGAATTCAATCCATGTGGTACCCTAGTACTTAGCTTATGGGGCCGTTTTATCAAGGCCTGAATGCAGCTGTTTCCGCGTGAGCCTTCAGGCTTGCCAGAAACAGGCGTTAAGAAGCAACGGTCTTAAGACCGCTGCTCCTTAACTCGTCCGCCACCTCTGAGGCGGCGGACAGCAATCAGCCCAATCGGATACAATTGGGTTGATTGAAACCCCCTACTAGCGGTCGATTGGCCGCAAATCTGCAGGGGGCAGCATTGCACAAGCATTTCACAAGGAATGCTTGTGCAATGATAAATGCCGACAGAGTATGCTGTTGGCATTTATAGATGTGCGGCGGACATGATCCACTACAGCTGATCATGTCTGTCCGCACATTAATAAATCGGCCCCTATGTATCAAGTACACTTCTCTTTTTGCTAAGCGATTATCCAAGTCTCCACCCTAGTTTTAAGTCTTACTTCTTCAATAATGGTAATATTAGCTCTTTTCTGATGAAACCTGTTTAAGTGCTGTACTAGAGAAGTTGAAAGAAGGGAGGGAGAGAGAGAGAGAAGAGAAAAGTGGTGAGGGAGAGGAGAAAAGGGTATGGAAAGAAGGGAGGGAGAAAGAAAGAAGGGAGGGAGTTGAGGGATGGAGTGAGTTGAGGAAGGGAGTTGAGGGAGGAAGAGAGTTGAGGGAGGAAGGGAGGGAGAAAGAGAAAGAAGAGAGAGAAGAGGAAGGGAGGGAAAGAAGAATACACTTTGAAACTATCACTGCCCTTCACATGCAACAATATACAGTAATTACCATCATTCAAGTAATGAAACTTTTTAAGTGTCCGTTTAATATTTACTCTGTGGGTTCATGAATGCAGAGAAAGCTAGCTATTAGAGTTTATAGTTAGACATCACAAGCTGATCTAAGCAGTGCACAGACGCATCCAGTCTGTTAGTTACTAAGACCTGCAATAAGCACTGCGCTCACTATCCCACCACAGCTGACAAAGGGAGGCAGCATATCGGCAAAAGGTCTTCTCCTCCAGCCTCATCTTGTAAGCATATCCCGGGCAAGTTTCTCACCAAGAACGCTTCCACTGCAAAAATGCTGGCGGCTCTAAATTAAGCAACGGTTTAAAGGAGCACTGCCTGTGAAGAGTGACCTTAATCAGCGCACGTGCCTTGTCTTCTCTGTGAAAGCCTGCACTTTATCGCTCACTGTACTATGTGCTGGCTTTTAGGGAGAAGATAGGGCAGATGTGCTGCCCCTCCCAAATCTGTGCAGAATTATATAACATTAGGTTAGCGCCATGTTTCTAAATCAAAGTATGTCACAGATATTTTCCTACAAAAATGTATTTTACAGACCGCCGCTCCTGGCTCTACTGAGCAGGTCTGTTTTTTTTTTTCTAAGTGCATCGGGCATGCTGTCTTGTCACAGCTGGACCAATAGCGCTATTAAAATGAATGTAGCTCGCACCCGCTCTGGTCTGGTAGCGGGAGCGAGCTACATTCATTTTAATGGAGCGATTGGGCCGGCTGTGACTAGACAGCGTGCCCGATGCACTTAGAAAAAAAACAGACCCGCTCAATAGAGCCAGGAGTGACGGTCTGTAAAATACATTTTTGTAGGAAAATATCTGACATACTTTGATTTAGAAACATGGTGCTAACCTAATGTTATATAATTCTGCACTATGTGCAGAATTATATAACATTATTTGGTGGGTTTACTGTCCCTTTAAGGAAGTTTACTATGAAATCTCATTGGAGTTAAGTGAAATCTCATGAGATCACAGTAAAAGAGTTCATGACCTCAGCAATGTTGATGCTGATTGGCTGCTGTTCATTTCTTCATTTTTTTTTTAACTGCAGCTGGACAGCAGCTGAAGTATAACATTTTACACAGAACTTACTTTGCTGAGCTGAGAAAGTTGTGAGGTAAAATATCTTTTGATATTTTCCTGTCAGCTTTTTACAGTTACGCTGCATTAGTTTCAAGTGATTTAGCATATGAGTATTATGTCCCTTTAAAGAATAATATGCATTTTTTTTTTAAATATATCATATAAATTAAACATACTTACTTCAAAATCCTGATAAAATCCATTTCTGTTGAGCTTAAAGGGACAGTATACACTTATTTTCATATAACTGCATGTAATAGACACTACTATAAATAATAAGATGCACAGATACGGATATAAAAATCCAGTATAAAACTGTTACTTAGAAGCTCTCAGTTTAGCTCTGTTGAAAAGGTAGCTGGAAAGCCCACTGCAAGTGGGAAATAAGACACTCCCCCCTCCCCCTTTTTTTGCATATGAAAATACCCTTTACACAAACAGGAGCAAGCTGGAGAAGGTAGCTGATGGTATTCACATAAAACTTTGGGGCTTGGTTAGGAGTCTGAAAATCAGAGCAATGTTATTTAAAAATAAGCAAAACTATACATTTAAATAAATAGATAATCTACAAAACATTTATGCAAAGAAAATATGAGTGTATAATGTACCTTTAAGGCAGCCTACTGAAAATGTAGGCGAGGCACTGATTGGAACAGTCCAATCTCTGCGCTCAGAATAATGTTCGTTTACATATTCATTATTAAGCAAATGAGCTCCTATCCGCATGCGCAGTAGGACTATAGTTATGTGTGTGCCCAGTGCCAAAGTGTTCACTTTAACATCATTAGTGATTACCAATCACATAAGAGCTCCCGTATGACGGGTGGACACTATCAATGCTGCTGACATCAATGTATGGTGATGACGGCAGTGGTAAGGCAATGCACATGCTCATACAATCTAGCACGTAGATGAGTATCACAGAGGGCTTGGAAATCATGAAAAATTCAAATTAAAAATGTGAAAAAACTGAAATAAATCAAGAATAATACAACTAAATGAGACATTTTTCATTTATAGCTAGATATTTACATTAATGGAAAAAAAATCTGGGTTTACTGTCTCTTTGAGGTATTACATTTCACCCTGTCTGCCCATCACAGAGTCAGTGTTAGTATCCATATAAATATTTTTTTTCCGTTTTTTTAGTTTTATAAAAACACTCTTGGTTCAAGCCTATGATTGATGGTAAAGTGTAAGATTTTTTTGGATATGCCACATAGGCCTGCAAAGCTTTGATTTAAGCTTATTCACATCATTATATACATTTCCTTAGTTGATTGTGTATCTTACATTTTAATTTCTGCATTACTGAATGGAATTATAGAAATAAATAATAAATTAGTATTTTTTAATAAATTTATTTTTATTTTTCAGATTATGAAGAAAACTCTTTAAAGTATGCCAGCATGACAATCTAAAATATACAAATAAATATACACTGTTTATCATTTTTGAAATATAGAAAGATTGTAAGTTCCCACGGGAATAGGGCCCTCAATTACCCCTGTATTTGTCTTTAAAATTTTGTATTTTATTGTATTGTTTCTCCGTTGTACTTTTTCTTTGTACCCATGGGCAGCGCTGCAGAATCTGCTGGTGCTTTATAAATAAAGAATAATACTAATGTCTCTCTCGCGCACACACACTTTTATGTGTCTTGGAGTGGGAGGAGGGCTGTCCTTAGAAAGTTATAGTATTATACTGATGTGTGCACAGTGGTGATGCAGCTGCTGTTGTCATACTCCAACAGCAACACTGTCACCTGTGTGCTGTTGGAGTATGACAGAGGTGAAATTATGGTGGGGCTAATTCCATCACTGAAGTAATTTTGTTCAGCAATCCAGCCAGATCTACCTTCAGAGGTTAAACTTGCACTATCAAGGCCCTCATAGTCTCTCTTTTTGTGAAACATCACCTTCTGGCATCAGAAGAAGCACCTAATCTATAAATCCATTTATAGAGTGTTTATGTGTTGTTGGAATCTGGTGTTCTAATCCTACCTATATTCAAAAAAATATTTTGAAAGACAAGGGGCTCCTGATGATTAGGTGCCTGAGGAGGTTCTTGAAATGGGCCTTTGAATTGGGGTAGTATAGGAAGTTGCACAATGGAGCTGTTGAGGGGCAGTATGCAAGTCATCACCTGATGATGCCTGTGGCCTAGCCAGTGCCAAGCAAATAAGGAATAATCCATCAGGTGAAGAATCAGGCATCTTCTGAGTTCTTTAGATCTGGTAAATGAAGGGTGTCTACTCTTTATCTCCCAAGGGTTCCAGAAATAATTGGTAAATGAGAGAAAAATTGACATTGGTACTTCCACCTATGAAAACATTTCCTCATGGGGGACATCCTTCTCTTCATCACTACTCCACAGATGACTCTGTTGATATCAGGAATATATACTTCAATGTATATTATTACATTGTGCATGGCTTTTAAATGTTAATATTTTTAAAATAATATTTGTAATCTCTTTTTAAACATTAATACATGTTCAGCAAAGCTTTGCAGGATTCAACACACTATCACCTAGATTAAGAGTTTTGCGTTAGAAGCTGTGCGTAGCTAATGAACACTTTATGCTCACCGCTCACTTACAGAAAGCACTGGTATTACAGGTTCTTAGAAACCCGGCGTTAGCCGCAAAAAAGTGATAATAGAGCAAAATTTAGCTCCACATCTCACCTCAATACCAGCGCTGCTTACATTAGCGGTGAGCTGCTAAAACGTGCTTGTGCACGATTTCCCCATAGGAATCAATGGGGAAAAGCCAGCTGAAAAAAAACCCAACACCTTTAAAAAAGCAGCGTAAAGCTACTAACGCAGCCCCATTGATTCCTATGGGGAAATAAAAGTTATGTCTACACCTAACACCCTAACATGAACCCCGAGTCTAAACACCCCTAATATAACACTTATTAACCCCTAATCTGCTGCCCCCAACATCACTGACACCTGCATTTAAATTATTAACCCCTAATCTGCTGCTCCGGACACCGCCGCCACCTACCTTATACATATGAACCCCTAATCTGCTGCCCCCAACATCGCTGAAACATACATTATATTTATTAACCCCTAATCTGCCACCCCCAATGTCGCCGCAACCTAACAACATTTATTAACCCCTAATCTGCCGCCCACAACGTCACCACCACTATAATAAAGTTATTAACCCCTAAACCTAACCCTAACCCCACCTAACTTAAATATAATTACACTAAATCTAAATAAAATTACTACAATTAACTAAATAATTCCTATTTAAAACTAAATACTTACCTATAAAATAAACCCTAAGCTAGCTACAATATAACTAATAGTTACATTGTTGCTATCTTAGGGTTTATTTTTGTTTTACAGGCAACTTTGTATTTATTTTAACTAGGTAGAAAAGTTATTAAATAGTTATTAACTATTTAATAACTACCTAGTTAAAATAAAGACAAATTTACCTGTAAAATAAAACCTAATATAAGTTACACTAAGACCTAATACTGCACTATAATTAAATAAATTAACTAAATTAAATACAATTAATTACAATTAAATAAAATTATCTAAAGTATGAAAAAAAACCCACTAAATTACAGAAAATAATAAAATAATTACAACTAATTACACCTACTCTAATCCCCCTAACAAAATAAAAAAGCCCCCCAAAATAAAAAAAGCCCTACCCTACCCTACACTAAATTACAAATAGCCCTTAAAAGGGCCTTTTGCGGGGCATTGCCCCAAAGTAATCAGCTCTTTTACCTTTAAAAAAAAAGTAAAAATACCCCCCAACATTACAACCCACCACCCACACAACCAACCCTACTCTAAAACCCACCCAATCCCCCCTTAAAAAACCTAACACTAACCCCTTGAAGATCACCCTACCGTGAGACGTCTTCTACCAACCGGGCAGAAGTGGTCCTCCAGACGGGCAGAAGTCTTCATCCAACCGGGCAGAAGTGGTCCTCCAGACGGGCAGAAGTCTTCATCCAGACGGCATCTTCTAACTTCATCCATCCGGTGCGGAGCGGGTCCATCTTCAAGACATCCGACGCGGAGCATCCTCTTCATCCGGAGTCTTCTTCAACAATGACGTCATCCAAGATGGTGTCCCTTCAATTACGATTGGCTGATAGAATTCTATCAGCCAATCGGAATTAAGGTAGGAAAAATCCTATTGGCTGATGCAATCAGCCAATAGGATTGAGCTTGCATTCTATTGGCTGATTGGAACAGCCAATAGAATGCAAGCTCAATCCTATTGGCTGATTTTTCCTACTTTATTTCTGATTGGCTGATAGATAGAATTCTATCAGCCAATCAGAATTGAAGGGACGCCATCTTGGATGATGTTGGGGGGGAATTGTAATTTTTTTTACAGGTAAAAGAGCTGATTACTTTGGGGCAATGCCCCGCAAAAGGCCCTTTTAAGGGCTATTTGTAATTTAGTGTAGGGTAGGGCTTTTTTATTTTGGGGGGCTTTTTTATTTTGTTAGGGGGATTCGAGTAGGTGTAATTAGTTTAAAAATCTTGTAATTATTTTATTATTTTCTGTAATTTATTGTTTTTTTCCGTACTTTAGATAATTTTTTTAAATTGTAATTAATTATATTTAGTTTAGGTAATTAATTTAATTGTAGTGTAGTGTTAGGTGTAATTGTAACAGGTTAGGCTTTATTTTACAGGTAAATTTGTCTTTATTTTAACTAGGTAGTTATTAAATAGTTAATAACTATTTAATTACTATTGTAACTAGTTAAAATAAATACAAACTTGCCTGTAAAATAAAAATAAACCCTAAGCTAGCTAACTATTAGTTATAGTGTAGCTAACTTATGGTTTATTTTATAGGTAAGTATTTAAGAATAAATTAGTGAATTGTAGTAATTTTATTTAGATTTATTTAAATTATATTTAAGTTAGGGGGGTTAGGGTTAGACTTAGGGGTTAATAACTTTATTATATTGGCGGCGACATTGGGGGCGGCAGATTAGGGGTTAAGAAATGTAGGTAGGTGTCGGCGATGTTAGGGCCGGCAGATTAGGGGTTAATAATATTTAATAGTGTTTGCGATGCAGGAGTGTGGCGGTTTAGGGGTTAATATATTTATTATAGTGGCAGCGATGTCTGGTTCGGTAGATTAGGGGTTCAAAATTTTATTTTAGTGTTTGCGATGTGTGGGGGCCTCGGTTTAGGGGTTAATAGGTAGTTTATGGGTGTTAGTGTACTTTTTAGCACTTTAGTTAAGAGTTTTATGCTACAGCGCTGTAGTGTAAAACTCTTAACTACTGACTTTAAAATGCGGTACCAGGCTTGACAGGAGAGGGTCTACCGCTCACTTTTGGTCAGACTCGTAATACCGGCGCTATGCAAGTCCCACTGGAAAAAGAGGATACGCAATTTACGTAAGTGGATTTGCGGTATTTCCGAGTCTGGCCAAAAAAGCGAGCGGTACCCCTGTACCTGCAAGACTCGTAATACCAGCGGGCGTTAAAAAGCAGCGTTGGGACCGGCCAACGCTGCTTTTTAACCCTAACGCACAACTCGCAATCTAGCCGTATGTAAGTTAGAGTTTAATGAATCACACACCTACATTACTTATTAATATTAACTAAAGTGTTTAACTGTGTATTTACTGTAAATATTTCATATTACAACGTTCTTCACATAAGGGAATGTGTTCTAAGTATTTTTAAATAGATATTCCTATATATCTATACCTATATATAATAATTTATATATATATATATATATATATATTTATTTATTATCAACAAAAATTATATATATAGAAATATGTATTTAAGAAATATGTGAACAACATTGGAATGTGAAATATTAATCAAAAAGCCGAAGTCTAGCGCAAGTGGGAGCACAAAGCGCTCTATCATAATCTAGATGTAATCTAGCCTAATCTGTTTAAATTAGATCTCACATCAGATGCACTACTCTTTCAGACTCCTTAAAGGGACATTAAACCCCAAATTTTTCATTCATGATTCAGTTAGAGAATACAATTTTTTTTTTTTAAATATTTATTTAAATCCAGCAGAGTGTACAGTCAAAATAAATTCAACCTCTTTGTGCCACGCAGGGCCAGGTAAACCACATTTCGGAGAACCTCAAAAAATAGTTTAAAACAATAACTTCATTTTATCTTAATAAGTTGGTCCCCACAGCGTAAAATTTGTACACTAAACTGGAGTCTTTTCTATTTTATTTATACTGATTAAAGAAACAAAAAAGAGAAAAAATTAGAACAAAACAAAACAAAACAAGCAGACAACCAAACAAACAAAGAAAAAGAGAAAAAAAAAAAAAGGGGGGGGGGGAGAAAGGGGGAGGGAAGGAAAGACGGGGGAGAAAGGAGGGGGGAAGGAAAGGGAGGTAGAGGAGGGAGGGGGTGAAAAAAAAAGGAAGAGGAATATAGGGATGTGAGAGAGGACCCCCCCCCCCCGCGTCAGAGCACCTTCGGGTCTCTACCAAGCACCTAGAAGGACCAATTCCGAGTTCCTGAAGGGGAATATAAGGTCATGTATTTCTGTGTCTGGTAGTGACTTGATAAAGGCAGACCATTTACTAAAGAATCGTCTGATGTCTAGGTCATTATCTAGGTTAGTGTCCCTTTGTTCTAAAAGGCATTGTTTTTTCAGACAGTTCTTTATCTCTGAGATAGATGGTATTGCCCTCATCTTCCATTTTTTGAAGATAAGATATCTAGTTGCTAAAATGGATAAAAATATCAATTTATTCTCTGGATTATATTCCCCATGACCAAAGACAATCAATAACTGTGTAAGACCCGGATGGGAGATCCTAAGGGTTTTGTTAATCCAGAACTCTAATTTATACCAGAGGTATCTTATTCTGGGGCAACTCCAAATCATGTGTATTACATCCGCTGCGGGGAGTAAACACTTTGGACATTTGTTAAAGCTGGCATAATGAATTTTATCGCCTTTTTTAGGGGTGAAGTATGCATTGTGAAGAAGTTTAATGTGCATCTCACGCCATGTGGCTGAGAGAGAGACCTGAGCCACTTTGCAAATTGAGCTTTGAATAGTTTTTGTATCAATAGTTGATTGTGGTAATAGCCTGTTCCATAAAGCAGTAATTTTCTCTAGCTCTACAGCACCTTTGCCTGATTTAAGTAGCTGATAGCATGGTGAGATGGACCTGATGCCGTTCTTGAACAGAGTGATCCAGCCTTCCAGCTTTCCCATATTCCAGCTCCATCCTACCTCGTTCACTAGTTCGAGTAGAAAGTGTCTAACTTGTAGGAATGCAAAAAATTCCTTATTGTTGATGTGAAACTCTCCTTTTAACTCGTCAAAGGATTTGACAATGTTCCTTTCTGGGTCCCAAAGTTGTATTACCCTACTCAAACCTAGGTCTTGCCACTTCCTAAAGGTTCCTGAACTGACTCCTGCGGGGAATTTCGGATTTCCCTGTATTGGAAGATAGTGAGAAATTTTCCCATTTAGGGATAATAGATTACTTATTCTCCACCAGGCCCTTAGTGGATTAGAAACAGATTTGAATCTTTTGATTCTGCCTGGCAGGTCTTTAGGTGGGCAGTGGACCAGCGCTATCAACTGGTACGGACTGCACATGTTCTCTTCCAGGGGCTGATTCGTAACATAGTTACTCTGGGATAGCCAGTCGGCCACCACGCGTGCTAAAAAAGCATAATTATAGGATCGGATATCCGGTAATGCAAGACCAGCACTCTCTTTTGATAGAAAAAGTTTATTTAGGGATATCCTAGGTCTTTTTTCCTGCCAGAGGAATTTGCTAAGTGAGCCGTTTAAGCAGCGGATGTCTTTCTCCAAGAGAATTAATGGGACGTTCTGGAGAGCGTAGAGGAGTTTTGGGAGCAAGATCATTTTAAACAAAGCAATCCGTCCGGATAAAGATAGCGGAGGAGATTGCCAATTTTTAAGTTTTTCCCTGATCATTGCAAAAATCGGAGAGAAATTAAGATTGTACAGGTCCCCCTGGGATGAAGGGATTAAAATTCCAAGATATTTAAGAGATATTTTAGATACGGTAAAGGGGATATCATAAAGAGAGTCTTTGTTTTGTCTCAACCATAGTAGTTCCGATTTTACTTCGTTAATCCTGTACCCCAAAAAGGACCCAAATTGAGTAGTAATGTTTAACAATTTGGGGATGCTGGATTTAGTATCTGAAAGGTATAACAGAAGGTCATGCGCATATAAAGCAATGTTTATAACTTGCTTCTCCACCTTGATGCCTGGAAGTTGTTGCCTAACCATAATTGCTAGTGGTTCGATTGAGATGTCGAAAAGAAGGGGGGAGAGGGGGCACCCCTGGCGCGTTCCCCTTTCGAGAGTTATCTGTGAGGATGCTATAGAATTGACAATCAGGGTAGTGTGTGGTTCTTTATAGAGATTCATAATAAATTCGAGAAATTTACCTTTGAAACCAAAGTTTGTCAGAGATGAAAAAAGATGGTCAAAATGTATCGAATCGAATGCTTTTTCTGCATCGATCGAAAGAATAGCCAGGTCGGGTGCCACCCCCTCCCCCCCCCCCCCTCGAGTACCTCCAGTTTCCTGAAATACTCCATAACAAGTATGGCCTCTCTAATTTTAGCTGAAGAGTTTCGGCCCCTAAGAAACCCTGCCTGGTCCGGGTGTATCACCGTGGCGAGTGGTGCTTGGAGGCGATCAGCAAGGATGGAGCAAAATATCTTATAATCTCCGTTCAGGAGAGCTATGGGCCTGTATGATTCTTTAAGGGAGGGATCTTTCCCTCCCTTCAAGATTAAGACAGTATTAGATGAAGAAAAAGAGGCGGCCACCCGATTGCCATTGATGTACATACTGTTAAATAAATTGTTGAGATAGGGAGTAATCTCAGAATTCAGAATTTTGTAGAACTCGTTTGGGAGACCATCTGGTCCGGGTGATTTATTATTGGCAAGATCTTCAATTGTTTTATTTATCTCTAATTCAGTGATTGGTGTATTTAGGGAGTTAATCAATTCCGTTGGTATTTTTGGGCAAGTTACTTGACTCCAGAATTGGGATGCCTGTGAAATATCTGAGCCTCTGCTTAGATAAAGATTCTGATAGTAGCTGGTGAAAGCTTTCGCTATTGCTTCTGGTTTATCAAGAAGAATACCATCCTCTTGAATCTTTTCAATGAGAGATGTTTTCCTTTCCCTTTTTACCAGATTTGCCAGTAATTTGCCAGATTTGTTACCGAATCTATAGATTCTGGCTTGGAGTCTGAGATCCCTCTGCGTTTCCTGGAAGATTGTAAATGTGTCTCTTGTGTTTTTAGCCTGAATGTATTTCGCCCAGTATCTAGGTGATTTTTCAAGTAAATAAGAGTTATATGAATTGATCACTGAGCTAGTAATTTCTTTCTCCCTTTGTCGTATTTTCCTAGATCTTTCCGGGCTATAGGCTATGATTTCGCCCCGGAGGACTGCCTTAGCAGCCTCCCAGAAAAGCAGGGGCGAATCTATGTAGTCTTGATTATGATCCAGGTAATCCGCAAATTTGAGTTTAAGCCAATTCTTAAACTTCAGATCATTCGCAAGAAAGGAGGGAAATAAAAAGCGTGTTGGTTTCTTATTGTAGCAGCTGGTCTGCAGCTCAAGCGAGATGGGGCCGTGATCTGATAGAAAGATAGGAGACAAGCCTGCTTTTGCCTCTGTCAGCCTTATTCTATCGCTAATAAGAAAGAGATTGATTCTAGACATTGTTTTGTGCGCCTTGGACAGACAGGTGAAATCTCTGACATCAGGGTTTTGAAGCCTCCAAATATCTCTTATTGCTAGGTTGTGCATAATTGATTTTATTAATTTAGCTTCTAAATTATCCCGTTTTTGTTTAAGCGACTTACCAGAGATTCTAAATCTGTCCAATGGGCACTGTGGAGACACATTGAAATCACCCCCTAGTATTAGGTGTCCCTCCTGAACAGAGAGAATTTTGGCCTGGATCTTGTGCCAAAAGCTGGGGTCTAATTTGTTAGGGGCATAAACATTACATAGTGTATAGATTGTTTTGTGGATTTTAGCTTTAATTATTACAAATCTCCCATCTGGGTCTATGTCACTGTAAGTAACTGCTTGGCCAATTTTCTTCCCAATCAGGATCGCCACCCCTCTTTTCCTTCGCTCTCCCGGGGAGAAGAAGATTTCTTTCACCCATGTGGATTTAAGTTTCTGAGATTCTTCTGTTGTTAAATGTGTTTCCTGCAAGAATGCTATATCGGCCCCTGATTTCCTCAGATGCGTTAAAATGGCCTTCCTTTTAATTGGAGTGGAGATCCCACCCACATTCCATGAAACTAATTTAAAGTTGGCCATGGGTTTTTAACTGGATAGTGTGACCGAGTCCAAGTGTGACCGGCGCAGGTGGGAAGGAAGGGAAAGGGAAGGAGGGAGGGAAAAAAAAAACGAGGGGGGGAACCCCCCCACAAGGACCCCAAAGTTTTAAACAACAAAAAAAAAAAAAAAAAGGAAGGAAAACCAGGAGGGCTTAAAGCCCCATCTATCGTTACTTTCCTAAGACAAGGAATCCTGCTCATGATGAAGAAAAGAAGAAAGAAAAAAAAGGAAAAAGAAAAGAGTAGAAAAGTCAGCGGGAGATAAATCCCTTTCCCCTCTTTCTCTCTCTCTTCCCCTTTCAGCCTGGTGGATATGTGCCTGAAGTGTTGGAGTCTTTCAAATGTTGTTCTACTTCTTGAAGAGTATTGAAAATAAATGTGTTCTCAGCTTCTTTGATTTTAAGTTTTGCAGGATAGATTATGGTGGCTTGGTAGCCCTGTTGGATCAATTTTGTGCACATGGGGGCTAACACCCTCCTTCTGGATGATGTTTCAGCTGAGAAGTCTTGAAAAAGGAGAATTTTCGATTCTCCAATGGTAATAGGCTGATTCTTACGATAGAATTGCATCAAAGTAACCTTATCTTGAAAATTCAAGAGTTTTGCGATTACTGGTCTAGGTCTATGATTTCCTTTATTATCCACCCAGGGTCTACCAAGCCTATGTACCCTCTCTACTACTATCGGAGGATAGTTAGGTGGGAGTTTGAGAAGCTGAGGTAAATGCTCGGAAATAAAGGAATTTAGATCCTCATATCTTTTATCCTCGGGTATCCCTATCAGGCGTATATTATTTCTGCGGGCACGGTTCTCAATATCTTCAAGTTTAGCCTGAATTACATTTAGGGAGTGTTTAGTTGAGTCTAACTTAGTGTTATGTGATGTGGTAAGATCTTCAAGATCTGAAACTCTCTGCTCAATTTCATTGATTCTGCCTGCAAACTGTCTAATTTCCTGAGATTGGAGAGTGATATCTTGTTTGATCTCTGACTTTAATGCATCAAAGTTAGGGGCTAATGCTTCCGTTATTCTGGTGACTAAATTTTGCATATCCGATACATCAGTTAGGGAGGATGTGATAGGTCGTGGTTCTTGAGATTCGACTGAGGATGCTATGGTGTTCTTTGCTCTCCTGTCTTTGTGTTTTGCAGTCATGACTGGCGAGGGAGTCTTAGCATGTGAGTGAAAAAATTTATCCATGAGATGCTTCAGTGAATAAAAAAGAAAAAATCGTGTTTAGAAAATTGTCAAAGTGCTAAAAATAAGGAGAGAAAAGTGAGGGAAAGGGGTGGGGGAAATTGCGGGGAATGTGAGGGGAGTGCGTGCTCTACTTTAAGCCTGATTTCAGTTAGTGAAGAAAAAAAAAAAAAAAAAGTGGGGGGGGGGGGGGGGGGGTGTGTGCAGATGCGGGCCGCCGGAGAAAGATTTTCCCAGGGGCCAGGGGGTGATTAGAGACACACTCGCCAGGACTTATAGATGTGATTTAGGGATATTGAAGGGAGAGCCACTAATTCTAGGCAGGATTACTCCTTTTAAGTGTTTTAGCTGTTGTTTTTGTTTTATTAGCTGTGCTCGTGACCCTGTATCTTATGGAACCTTACTAAGGAGTAGCGAACTCTATATGTTATCTAGTTTTGTTTAGAGTAAGCGAATTGTTGTTAGATAAGAATTGTTTTTAGATCGGTTAAAGAATTTACCAGGCATAGCCAAGTGGTCCTAGTAAGTGGCACCAGAAACTTGAAACCTGGGCAGATCTTATGTAGCAAAGGCTACAGTAAAAGAAAGAAAACCCCAAAAGATGCTCAGCTTATAACATTAAGCATTAAATCTGCATTCTTATATTTCAGGGCAGGGATAGCAGGGGGAGAGGGAAGTCAAAAGTAGGTATAGCCAATAGGCTGGTCAGAATTTATTTTTATGTATATAACCACAGCCCTGGGGAGTCTAGACTATAGTGTAGAGAAGTAGAATAAAGGAATCGTTTCAAGTCATGTGTTTCTAGGTTACCTGTGGCTGTTTAGCCTGCAGTATAATGATCCTAGATACTAATAGTTGCAGCCATATTCTGAGATACAACATTCAACATATACTGTCAACACTGTCCCCCCTTTCCCAGAGGAGTGACCAGAATAAACCTGGAAGTTTATATAAATTTGTAACTTTTGTCTATTTAAAGCCTTAATCTATTCCACCCGTCTATATACCATCAACTCTTATAGTGCAATAGGATTTAGCTCTTTACAGTTATTTAAACAGTTATACAGATATGTGAATTTTCAAAGTGGTATGAGTCCCATTTAAATCCCCGAGTACTTTTTAAGAGCTTCTTGCTCCTTTGTCAGTTTCAGGGTCAGACCCTGTCAGTCTTTATATATATACTTCCTTCAATATGACATCAACTCTTATAGTGCAATAGGATTTAGCTCTTTACAGTTATTTAAACAGTTATACAGATATGTGAATTTTCAGAGTGGTATAAGTCCCGTTTAAATCCCCGAATACTTTTTAAGAGCTTCTTGCTCCTTTGTTAGTTTCAGGGTCAGACCCTGTCAGTCCTTGTATATATGTTCCCTTCAAGTGTCACTGGCAGTTTTAAACAAAGAAGAAGGAAGAAAACACAGAGTGTATCAGCTCTAAGGTGCCTGTTTTAGAGACTTACCCCCCCCCCTTTTTTCACGCGTTATCCAGCCACCCCAGGAGTCCGTCGTCAACTCAGGTATTCCAGCAGGCAGCCCGGTTCCAGAGCAGGGACTACTATGCCTCCTCCTTTGCTCCGGCTGGTCCAGTGAGTGGCATCAGTCCCCCTCGCAGATCGTTGGGACCAGGGGAGGCAGCAGCGCCAGCCTGTGCAGCAGGGCAGTCTGTAGGGGGTGCCCCTGGACCGAGGTCCCGCTCCGTGCTTGAGCCCCGTTCCCTCCCACGCAGCACCGGTGGGGGAGGGAGGAGCAGGGAGGAGCCGATCTACGGGCCGTCGGA
Source organism: Bombina bombina (assembly GCF_027579735.1). Lineage (NCBI taxonomy): Eukaryota > Metazoa > Chordata > Amphibia > Anura > Bombinatoridae > Bombina > Bombina bombina. Next base: position 791,778,254 of record NC_069504.1, on the reverse strand, counting down.
GGGGTCACAGAGGTGCAGAATGTGGCAGCGGGACGCCAGCGGGGCCGCAACACAGCGGCATGCGGATCCGTGGATCAGCAGGATAATGACGTAGCCACAGCGGTGGGTCAGATGGAAAGGTAAGGTGTTAGCAGGGCCGCAGCGATGCGGCAGACACCCATTTGTAATGGTAGAGGAAAGACCGCCAGCAGGGTCACCGCAGTGCGGCGTGTTTGGAAGAAAAGTTATCCAGCAATTTAAAGTTAGTTGTCGTGGGGCGGCTGGCGCACAGGGGGAGTTTTGTCCTATAATGACAATGCAGGTATTCTTTAGCAAGCAGACAGGGTCCCAAAAACTTGAGTGGGTTTAAATATATCGGCAGAGTTCAGGCCCAAAAAAAGAGCAGATATGATGAATGTTTGTGTTTTGTAAGAAAGAGTCCAGATAGATGGAGGTAACAAAGGCCAGTGGGATGATAGGCCACTAGCATGGGTTCCGGAACAGATTTTGCTTGACTGTCCACGCTGATGCATCAGCCCACAGTCAAGGGCTGAAGGCTGGGCGCATAGAGATTTACCGCCAACAGGTATGGGACTGGAGCAGCACACCTGTGTAGCTCCTCCTCCACCGGAAACCCCGCAGACTCAGACCATGCAGTTTTCTAGAGAATACAATTTTAAACAACTTTCTAATTTACTTCTATTATCTAATTTGCTTCATTCTCTTGATATTCTTTCTTGAAAAGCATATCTAGATAGGCTCAGTAGCTGCTGATTGGTGGCTGCACATAGATGCCTCGTGTGATTGGCTGACCCATGTACATTGCTATTTCTTAAACAAAGGATATGTAAAGAATTAACACCTAGATTTGGAGTTTGGCGTTAGCCGTGAAAACCAGCGTTAGAGGCTCCTAACGCTGGTTTTAGGCTACCGCCGGTATTTGGAGTCACTCAAAATAGGGTCTAACGCTCACTTTTCAGCCGCGACTTTTCCATACCGCAGATCCCCTTACGTAAATTGCGTATCCTATCTTTTCAATGGGATCTTTCTAACTCCGGTATTTAGAGTCGTGTCTGAAGTGAGCGTTAGAAATCTAACGACAAAACTCCAGCCGCAGGAAAAAAGTCAGTAGTTAAGAGCTTTCTGGGCTAACGCCGGTTCATAAAGCTCTTAACTACTGTACTCTAAAGTACACTAACACCCATAAACTACCTATGTACCCCTAAACCAAGGTCCCCCCACATCGCTGACACTCGAATAAATTTTTTTAACCCCTAATCTGCCGATCGCCAACTACGTTATCCTTATGTACCCCTAATCTGCTGCCCCTAACACCGCCGACCCCTGTATTATATTTATTAACCCCTAACCTGCCCCCCACAACGTCGCCTCCACCTACCTACACTTATTAACCCCTAATCTGCCGACCGCAAAGCGCCGCCACCTACGTTATCCTTATGTACCCCTAATCTGCTGCCCCTAACACCGCCGACCCCTATATTATATTTATTAACCCCTAATCTGCCCCCCTCAACGTCGCCTCCACCTGCCTACACTTATTAACCCCTAATCTGCCGACCGGACCTGAGCGCTACTATAATAAAGTTATTAACCCCTAATCCGCCTCACTAACCCTATAATAAATAGTATTAACCCCTAATCTGCCCTCCCTAACATCGCCGACACCTAACTTCAATTATTAACCCCTAATCTGCCGACCGGAGCTCACCGCTATTCTAATAAATGTATTAACCCCTAAAGCTAAGTCTAACCCTAACACTAACACCCCCCTAAATTAAATATAATTTAAATCTAACGAAATTAATTAACTCTTATTAAATAAATTATTCCTATTTAAAGCTAAATACTTACCTGTAAAATAAATCCTAATATAGCTACAATATAAATTATAATTACATTATAGCTATTTTAGGATTTATATTTATTTTACAGGTAACTTTGTATTTATTTTAACCAGGTACAATAGCTATTAAATAGTTAAGAACTATTTAATAGCTAAAATAGTTAAAATAATTACAAATTTACCTGTAAAAGAAATCCTAACCTAAGTTACAATTAAACCTAACACTAGACTATAAATAAATTAATTAAACTACCTACAATTACCTACAATTAACCTAACACTACACTATCAATACATTAATTAAATACAATTGCTACAAATAAATACAATTAAATAAACTAGCTAAAGTACAAAAAATAAAAAAGAACTAAGTTACAAAAAATAAAAAAATATTTACAAACATAAGAAAAATATTACAACAATTTTAAACTAATTACACCTACTCTAAGCCCCCTAATAAAATAACAAAGCCCCCCAAAATAAAAAAATGCCCTACCCTATTCTAAATTACTAAAGTTCAAAGCTCTTTTACCTTACCAGCCCTGAACAGGGCCCTTTGCGGGGCATGCCCCAAGAAATACAGCTCTTTTGCCTGTAAAAAAAAACATACAATACCCAAGCCCCCCAACATTACAACCCACCACCCACATACCCCTAATCTAACCCAACCCCCCCTTAAATAAACCTAACACTAAGCCCCTGAAGATCATCCTACCTTGTCTTCACCTCACCGGGTATCACACCGATCCGTCCAGAAGAGCTCCTCCGATGTCCTGATCCAAGCCTAAGCGGGGGGCTGAAGAGGTCCATGATCCGGCTGAAGTCTTCATCCAAGCGGGGCAGAAGAGGTCTTCCATCCGATTGAAGTCTTCATCCAAGCGGCATCCATCCAGAGCGAAGCGGCAGTATCCTGAAGACCTCCACCGCGGAACATCCATCCTGGCCGTCGACTGAACGACGAATGACGGTTCCTTTAAATGACGTCATCCAAGATGGCGTCCCTCGAATTCCGATTGGCTGATAGGATTCTATCAGCCAATCGGAATTAAGGTAGGAATATTCTGATTGGCTGATGGAATCAGCCAATCAGAATCAAGTTCAATCCGATTGGCTGATCCGATCAGCCAATCAGATTGAGCTCGCATTCTATTGGCTGATGAGGGGGGGCAGATTAGGGGTTAATAAATATAATATAGGGGTCGGCGGTGTTAGGGGCAGCAGATTAGGGGTACATAGGGATAATGTAAGTAGCGACGGTTTACGGAGCAGCAGATTAGGGGTTAATAATAATATGCAGGTGTCAGCGATAGCGGGGGCGGCAGAATAGGGGTTAATAAGTGTAAGGTTAGGGGTGTTTAGACTCGGGGTACATGTTAGGGTGTTAGGTGCAGACGTAGGAAGTGTTTCCCCATAGCAAACAATGGGGCTGCGTTAAGAGCTGAATGCGGCTTTTTTGCAGGTGTTAGGTTTTTTTTCAGCTCAAACAGCCCCATTGTTTCCTATGGGGGAATCGTGCACGAGCACGTTTTTGAGGCTGGCCGCTTGCGTAAGCAACTCTGGTATTGAGAGTTGAAGCTGCGTTAAAAATGCTCTACGCTCCTTTTTTGGAGCCTAACGCAGCCTTTATGTGGACTCTCAATACCAGAGTTATTTTTATGGTGCGGCCAGAAAAAAGCCAGCGTTAGTTTTTCGGGTCATTACCGACAAAACTCCAAATCTAGCCGTAAGTAAATTAGATAATAGAAGTAAATTGGAAAGTTGTTTAAAATTGTATTCTCTGTCTGAATCATGAAAGAAAATTTTAGGGCTTAATGTCCCTTTAATTCAGATATATGTCCAAATAAGAACACAGCAGTGTTAATTTTAATAGCATTTTTTTATTTAGTTTTAGTCATAATTAAATCAGCTGATTTGTTTTAGTCTAGTTTTAGTCGACTAAATATCATCATAAGATTTTAGTTGACTAAATCTACAGTAGATTTAGGGCTAGATTACAAGTGGAGTGCTATTTTTATCTCACGGACAAATTTGAAGGTGCGCGGTAAATAACCAGCCATTACAAATGACTGGTTATTGCTACCACAAGCTTGCGGCAGTAATTAGCACTTATAAAATTAACGAGAGATCAGCTCTCTGGTTAATTTTATAAATGTGCCCCAAATGCCCCCAAAATTTATTGTTAGTTTTCTTTTTTTGTCTTAGTTTTTGGGGGCTAAAATCGGTGGCTCTTGGGTGTTTAGAAAAAAAATGGCACTGAAAAGTGTAATATCCTTATACACATATACTGTATATTTAAAGGGACATAATACTCATATGCTAAATCACTTGAAACTGATGTAATATAACTGTAAAAAGCTGACAGAAAAATATCACCTGAGCATCTCTATGTAAAATGGAAGATATTTTACCTCACAATCTCCTCAGCTCAGCAGAGTAAGTTCTGTGTAAAAAGTTATACTCAGCTGCAGCCCAGCTGCAGGTAAAAAAAAATAAAAAAATGAAGTAATGAACTGCAGCCAATCAGCATCAACAGTGCTGAGGTCATGAACTCTTTTACTGTGATCTCATGAGATTTGACTTAACTCTCATGAGATTTCATAGTAAACTTCCTTTAAACTGAATAGGGAAATAAGATGAGAGTGCACGAGGCTCAACCTCTTAGCTGTCCCGGGACAGACATACTGATTTGCTGCTTAGAAGTCCTTTAATGGGATGTGGCTACTGAGGAACTTTTGAGGTAAAATATCTTTCTTTTTTACATAGAGATGTTCAGGTGATATTTTCTAGTCAGCTTTTTACAGCTATGCTGCATCACTTTCAAGTGTTAAACATTTGGTTATTATGGCCCTTTAATTGTTAATATGAGTATACATATATCTTTACACTTTGCTCCATCGCTACTTACCCCCTTCGCTGAGCGAGGTTATCATGCCGTGTCTCAATTAGTTGACTGTATGACAGCACATGCTGTAACTGTAAGTGCTCCAGCCCCAAACAAATATCACCTACCTCTGTATGCCTGCACATGCTGTATATGTAAGTGCTCCAGCCCCAAACACATATCACCTACCTCTGTATGCCAGCACATGCTGTAACTGTAAGTGCTCCAGTCCCAAACACATATCACCTGCCCCTGTATGCCAGCACATACTATAACTGTAAGTGCTCCAGCCCCAAATACATATCACCTGCTTCTGTATGCAAGCATATGCTGTAACTGTAAGTACCCCAGCCCCAAACACATATCATCTACCTCTGTATGCCAGCACATGCTGTAACTGTAAGTGCTCCAGCCCCAAACACATATCACCTACCTCTGTATGCCAGCACATGCTGTAACTGTAAGTGCTCCAGCCCCAAACACATATCACCTGCCTCTGTATGCCAGCACATGCTGTAACTGTAAGTGCTCCAGTCCCAAACACATATCACCTGCCTCTGTATGCCAGCCCATGCTGTAACTGTAAGTGCTCCAGTCCCAAACACATATCACCTGCCCCTGTATGCAGCACATGCTGTAACTATAAGTGCTCCAGCCCCAAACACATATCACCTACCTCTGTATGCCAGCACATACTATAACTGTAAGTGCTCCAGCCCCAAACACATATCACCTACTTCTGTATGCCAGCACATGCTGTAGCTCTAAGTGCTCCAGCCCCAAACACATATAACCTGCCTCTGTATGCCAGCACATGTTGTAACTGTAAGTGCTCCAGACCCAAACACATATCACCTGCCTCTGTATGCCAGCCCATAATGTACTGTATATGTAAGTACTCCAGCCCCATACACCTATCACTTGCCTCTGTATGCCAGCATATGCTGTATATGCTTCCGCATACGTTTTCTTTTTGGATTCAAAATTGAGGGGGCTAGGTGACACCCTACTTTTGGCCACTACTTTGGGGTTGGGCCTTTGCTCTATTTTAACCCCCTGTTCACTGGACTGCTGAATAGAGAATAATTTGGTGCTCTCTCTGATCAGCCAAAATGAACAGTTATCATCAAAGTCTCTAGCCAGATTTACTTTGATGCGTGATGGTAATGCTTCATAAAATAAATTTACAAATTCTGAGCTTTCAAATTTGGGATTGTTTTCGGCCATACTCTAAGCACCCTTTAGTGTAGAAAGGAATTAGATTGGGCTTTGATTTGCGCCTCATTTTAAACCATCAACAGCTGTTTTAGCAGTGGTGGCGGTACGATACTGCCGAACTCCCTTTTGCACTATTGTTTTATTTCACTCCAAGTATGAATATTCATTTTTTACGGTGAAATAAAAAATGTATGATATTTACCTTCAAATACCCATGACAGAAATTCAGTTTTAGACTGCTTACTATGTACATTTAGTATAGACAAAGCACTTTCATAGGCCTCTAAGCGATCGATTATAGAAGTGGTCCCCCTTTTGGAGAATACAGGTACTGCACTGTTTAAGAATGTAATTATGCTATGGGTGTCATACACTTTATTAGGTACATCTTGGGTTCTCCTAGGGCCCTTAGTAATTGGGTTGGAGCGCCTAATTTCTGCCTTATTTTTACTACGGGGTGATCCCTTATGTGTATTATTATTATATGGGCTATCTGGGTAGCTTTAAAAACATTTGGTGACTGCCTAATTGGGAAGTGTATTTCTGAGCCATTCAGGGTTCTTTGTTTAAAGGGACAGTCTACTCCAGAATTTTTCATTTTTAAAAATATAGATAATCCCTTTATCACCCTTTCCCCAGTTTTGAATAACCAAGACTGTTCTATTTATACACATATTACCTATGTGATTACCTTGTATCTAAGCCTCTGCAGACTGCCCCCTTACCTCAGTGCTTTTGACAGACATGCAGTTTAGCCTATCAGTACAGACTCCTAAATAACTCAACGGGAGTGAGCACAATGTTATCTATATGACACACATGAACTAGTACTGTCTAACTGTGAAAAACTTTAAAAATGCTCTGAGCTAAGAGGCGGTTTTCAACAGTTTTAGAAATCAGTTTGAGCCTACCTAGGTTTAGCTTTGCAAAAAATACCACCAAGGGAACAAAGAAATCTTGATGATAAAGTACATTGAAATGTTGATTAAAATTACATGCCCTATCTAAATCATGAAAGTTTATTTTTGTCTAGACTGTCCCTTTAAATTCTTCTCTTGTACCTTGTATCTCACCTCTTCTTTTAGGGTTTTCATAATTTCTGTATTATTTTCATCACTAATTGATATTGCTATACTGCCTTTTTAGTTCTTTTAGCTCTTTCTGGTGCTGGGTTTCAGCCTGATGATATTTTTCTCTTAATAATTTTTTTTTCTTCCTGGCTCTCTCCTATATTTATAGGAACCAGGTTATGAATCAAACTATACACGTTTATGCTGTTATAATATGCTATACAAAGATCATGAAAATTACCATATTCACAATAATCTCCCAAATCAGAGTTGCATTTAAATATCACAATGAAATGCCAAGGTATGGTTTGTTAACTTCCAGACAAATATACTTAAGCTATTTAGCCCACAAATAATTCTATACAACTCTAATTAAAACCCCAGAAGTTATATATATTTTTAATGTAAACAGCCAGTTAAATAATAATAATAAATTATTTAGCAGCAATAAGGCAAGTTCTAAAATATATTTATATGGCTACAATTATAAATTACTTGGCAAACAAAAGATTAGTTTTAAACTACACAGGATTATGAATGCAAGCTAAAATACAAAGTGCCCTTTTAAAATTATTAATTGCAATTTAGTTATAGTTACCAAATACCTTTGATTTAAATATTAAAAATATAGATTTATCAATCGCGTATACTTCACCAAATTAACCAAATCAATAATTCAGATTCCAGAACTTCTTGTTTCACCTCATATATGAATAAAGCTATTGCAATCTGGATAATAAAAAGGTAGCCCAATTTTGCTTATAGTGACTGTGTTCCAATGCAGCAAGTTATCAGTCCACAATTCAGCAAATAGTCAGCCAGCCCTTCTATCCTTTTGCATTCAGGTTATATCACGTGATAGTCCCCTCCCTTTATTATTCTAATCATCAGTGAAACAATATGATAGGCCCTTCGGAAGCTTGTCTCTGATTCGCCCTTACAGAGTTTGTCTCTGATTTGCCCTTGGGTCTGAACATCTCATAGGTTATTTTGGGAAACGCCTCCCTGAGCAGCCAAATGCCTTTTGGCTGTAATACCGTTTCTGATCTATAGGTGGTAGCAGACAACCAGGAATGCAGGCCCACCATCAAACATTTCTTACAGTCTAATTATTTAACATTTAATATGTTTATCTAACATATTATAATCTCTTGTATTAATAAATCATATGTTTCATATATGGTCAGCGTAGTGTCATTTTCTCTGATCATTTTAAGACCAAACGTGAAAATATTCCACAATATTTTAAAATGCGTTTAAAAGTCATATTTTCTATGAAACGATTTAAAAGGGTTATAATACCTTCATCATAGATTCAATTACTTTCTCAGTTATCATCTTAAAATGACATACATACCTTGAGATCAGAAAACATTTGTCATTTTTATATAATTATATCTATATTGGATTACTATCCCATACAGATTTATATTTCATAGCTGTATATTTCTTTTTGAGTGTATAAAACATAGGATATTATTTAAAGTACCAATTATATATGTACTTATTATATGCCTGAAAGATATAAAGAAATAATTTATAAAAATTGGACATTTTAAAATTGACTGTATTGTTACTTATTTAATTCAGCATATATATCCCAATTTGTCCCTTAGATGTCTGGCATTGTATTGTATCTCAATAGGAATGCCGTATATTTCATATTTCTAATACATTTTAATTGCATATATATATATTTATACAGTCTGAGAATCAATTATACTTGAGATTTAAATACAATTTGTATTTTAAAAATGAATTTAACAGCCACAATGCAATATATATTTCTGCCTGGCCAAACTTTCATCTAGACTTAACGTCTAGAATTTGTGGATTCAACACAACAGGGGCAATCAACTCTTGCATACACTTAGGCCATGTCTGTTTATTTACAGGGGTCTGATAAGTTTAATACCCATCCTGGGCAGGAAACCAACTTCAAACAGAGCAGCCACATGGTGACATATTTTTGAAATAACTGCCTGATCTTTGAAATGACTGCCTGAACTAATTAGACAAAATGTTTCAGAGCAAGAAGAAGGGGGTGTCTTATAGGAACTTTAATTTTACACCTTAGGAAACCTTTGAAAGCAATTCCCTTGTTCTTGAAATCTGTGTTTCAGAACGAGATGGGGGTTGTTTTACAGACAGTTTCACAAATAAAATGAGTTCTTGGTCTTATCATAAATCTATGTGTAGATAAATATACATACATGTATATATATTATTTAATAATACTCAGATTTCCTGACATAAATCCCCCTTCCAATTTTAAATAGATGTAGGACACATGTATTTGAATTGGCTTAAAGTCAGTGGTACTTGGTGAGTGAATTGACAGTATGCATCATAGACAGCCTTCTATGAAGAGAGTCCGTTATTTTTGAGACCTTATGCTCATTTGCTAGGCATCTTTAAACTACAATATTTCTTTAGTGCATTTGGGGATATGACACTTCATTCTCCCTCTACGACTTGTAGCTGTGATCTAGGATGGCACGCTCGCAACTGATTAATAATATGGACCCATTTATACATAAAAGTATAATTTTTAGGTATCCTAATTTTATAGGCAACTGGAGATATTTTGTCAGTAACGACAAAAGGACCCTTCCATGATGGAGGAAAATTATTCTCCTTAACCTTATCTCTTCCAAAGTTATAAAGATAAACTTTATCAATTATTTCATATTCCTTTTTGGATGTTTTGAGATAATAATAGGCTTTAGTGGCAGTTGCGGCCTTCTCTAAGTTCCTTTGAGCAAATGCAAAGGCATATTGCAGATGCTTTCTTAGGTTCTCCACATATTGATGCGTACTGGCAGCATTTATCAAGTTTTGATTGCAAATTTAGTCTTGATCACTGAAGGGATCAAGACTGGAAAACGTGCACTTGTTTAGCACTTCTAATACCCCGAGTTAGTAAGGTTACAGCCTGAAGGGTTAGACCAAAAGGATCTAATTAAAATTAAAACATAACTTTTATTATGGTAATGGTTAATAAAATCAATGTGTGTGTGTGTGCAATTTAAAAACACATAGGCACTCGAATACAAAGGATTTAGGGATTTATCAAACTACCTTGTTTAATAAAAATATATATGTAGCCTAAATGGGCATCCACATAAATAGTGTGGGTAATATGGGCGGAGGTTACTGATAGTCCGGGTTGACACTTGGCAGATTGTACTTTTGCACTTGTGTTAGAATATTGTCTTTTGTGGTAGTCAATCACAAAAGAACATAGAAATTAGACTACTGCGACTAGTGTTCAAGTAAATGTGTATAGATACAAGACATTATAATAGTGACACTTGTTCTGTGATAATGTCTTGTTGTGTAAATGGCAGATATGTTCTGCTGAAACTAGAAATACCGATTGACATTCATGGGTTAAAATTGTAGGAAAAGAAGACAATGGTGTCTTAGGCTTTTGTTATGCCGGTCATGTATCTATATAATAAGACAAAATCAACACTTAAGAGCTGTCCTAAGTTTTGATATACCAACTGAAAAGTGTGTTAGGTCAAGAAATAGTAAATAACCTGAAACTGGTAATCTAATAGATTGTGACTTGAAAAATAATTATCAAAGTACATAGAAAAGTATATAATCCACTCTTAGTGGTAGTTATTATGATATTATTTTTTTTTCATAAATTGGAATTTAATGCACAATAAACTCTGATTATATGAACTAAAGTTTTACTGTGTATTTTTGTTCAGTGGATATTTATATTTTTACATTGGTGCTTTGCAGCTGGCCTATACACACCGTTGCATAAAGCCTTATTTTGGCATGCAATTGTCTAAGTTCTTATACAGACTGTTAGATTCGTAAGTTTGTTTTTGCCACTTTTATAAGTTGGTATCAGTATTGTAACTTTATCAGCTTAGTAGATGATTAAATAGACATCAGCTTATATAGCTGTCCCATAAGTATCATTAAATCAAGCCTTATGTTGGCATGTGAGTGTCTAAGTTCATATAAGAGCTGTTAGGTTAATGGCTTAGTATTTACTAATTCTGTACATGTGTATCAACAATATATCTTTATCAACTTAGTACACTTTTGAATAGACATCAACTTTGTGGCTGGCCTGTATGCGCCAATGAAATTATAAGTTGGTGTAAGCCACTTCTATATTTTTGTATCAGTATTATAATTATGTCCTTTTTAGTACTTAATTTGATGGACATCCGTTTTGTAGCTGGCCTATAAGCACCACTAAGTAGAACCATATTTTGGCAAATAAATCTCTAAGGCCTAGATTTGGAGTTTGGCGTTAGCCGTGAAAACCAGCGTTAGAGGCTCCTAACGCTGGTTTTAGGCTACCTCCGGTATTTGGAGTCACTCAAAATAGGGTCTAACGCTCACTTTTCAGCCGCGACTTTTCCATACCGCAGACATCCTTATGTAAATTGCGTATCCTATCTTTTCAATGGGATTTTTCTAACTCCGGTATTTAGAGTCGTGTCTGAAGTGAGCGTTAGACATCTAACGACAAAACTCCAGCCGCAGGAAAAAAGTCAGTAGTTAAGAGCTTTCTGGGCTAACGCCGGTTTATAAAGCTCTTAACTACTGTACTCTAAAGTACACTAACACCCATAAACTACCTATGTACCCCTAAACTGATGTCCCCCCACATCGCCGCCACTCGATTCAATTTTTTTAACCCCTAATCTGCCGACCTCCACCTACGTTATATTTTGGAGCCAGGACGGATCAGTGATACCTGGTGAGGTGAAGACAAGGTAGGATGATCTTCAGGGGCTTAGTGTTAGGTTTATTTAAGGGGGGTTTGGGTTAGATTAGGGGTATGTGGGTGGTGGGTTGTAATGTGGGGGGGGGTATTGTATGTTTTTTTTTACAGGCAAAAGAGCTGAACTTCTTGGGGCATGCCCCGCAAAGGGCCCTGTTCAGGGCTGGTAAGGTAAAAGAGCTTTGAACTTTAGTAATTTAGAATAGGGTAGGGCATTTTTTTATTTTGGGGGGCTTTGTTATTTTATTAGGGGGCTTAGAGTAGGTGTAATTAGTTTAAAATTGTTGTAATATTTTTCTTATGTTTGTAAATATTTTTTTATTTTTTGTAACTTAGTTCTTTTTTATTTTTTGTACTTTAGATAGTTTATTTCATTGTAGTTATTTGTAGGTATTGTATTTAATATATTTATTGATAGTGTAGTGTTAGGTTTAATTGTAGATAATTATAGGTATTTTATTTAATTAATTTATTGATAGTGTAGTGTTAGGTTTAATTGTAACTTAGGTTAGGATTTATTTTAGTTGAAATACTTTTTTATTAGAGTTGTACAATAGTTACATCATGACATTACAGTTTATATAAATCCCGAGACATGGAAGCTCTCTGTCATAATAAGAAGCATGTTATGCTGACAACTTTTTTCCTTTCTGTAAGTTACTTATATCCCCCTTTCCCCTCACCCCCCTCCTGCTTCCCCCTGAACAATAAACTTTTAACTAAATAAAACTTTTAACTATAAACCATTCCTTTTCCTATCGAGCAGTGTCAGTATTGTTGGGTATCTTTATAGGTAGATAGTCATTTCTCCTTGTTTATGATATCTCTCTTGTATTTCTATTTGGTGGCCCAGAGGTATAATCTTTATCATTTATAGATAGACCAGGTTATCCCTCCTCCCCATATTTATTTAAGATCCAATGTATCCAAACTTTTTGAAACCTTTCTGAGGTACCCTGCATCCAGGCAGCTGATTCTGACATATTATAAATATTATCAATTTTATCAAGCACCTCACGCCAATCTGGGGCCCCCACTTTCCATTTCCTGGCTATGCATATTCTAGTAGCTGTACATATCAAGTTAACCCATGTGTTCGTAGCTGAGTTCAGTGAGTCTATGTGAACATGTAGAAAGGCTTTTGAGGCTGTTAATATGAATGAGTCATCTAAGATTCTCTTCACCATTTGTGTAAGTTTGTCCCATATGGGTCGGATCTTTGGACAATCCCACCACATATGCTTATAAGTTCCCACCTCTGTGCATCCCCGATAGCAAAGTCTATTACCCTGAGGTGCATAGTGCGATGTTTTTATTGGCGTATGGTACCATCTAAAAGCTGTTTTCATCGAGTTTTCGATTAGGTCTGCTCCTGTGAGACCTCTACTTAATTCTGAGAGAATGCGTCTCCAGTCATCCTCGTTGTAGGTTAGTTCTAAATCCTGTTCCCATTTGGTATGGAGCATAGGTTTTGTTTTATATGTCGCTTCCTGAATAGCAAGGTATAATCTTGTGATCATCTTTTTATTTCTACCTGGTGTCATCATAATTTGTTCCAGAGTGGAGTGTGGGGAGTGTTTTATTCCTTGTCTGTATTTGTTTATAGCGTGTGTTATTTGAAGGTATAAGAACCAATGTAATGTGTTTGGGCTAATCTTATCTCTCAGTTGTACAAATGTCAGTAATTTCCCTTTATCCATAAAATCTGCCACCCTATATAGCCCTTTATTTTCCCATTTAGTTATTTGGGTGTGAAAATCTTTTGTTAGAATCGCTTCTATTGGTATGGAAGTAGTCTGTGGGGATAGTAGTTTCAGTTTGTGAGTTAGTGTTCGCCAAATTGTCTTGGATTCCTCTGTGATTTTTAGTTTAACTCGTTGTTGGGTATGTGAGTGAGGTGTATTCCACAAAATGTGTCTTGGGGATTTCAATCCCCCTATATCCGCCTCTATATGAGGCCATGTCATCCCTTTACAGTCCTTACTTAGTAATGCGCATTGTGCTATTCTAGCTGCCTGATAGTAGTCTCTGAGATTGGGGACTCCTATGCCACCTAGCTGTTTGTGTCGTTTTAAGATCTGTGCAGCTATCCTAGTAGTTTTGTGACCTCTTATAAATTTAATAAGTTCGGTTTGCATCCCCTCTAGTTCCCCCATCGGGACCTTAATGGGTAGGGCTCTAAATAGATATAACAACCTTGGGAAAATGTTCATCTTTACTGCTGCTAGTCTACCTAGCCATGAGAAATTTCCTTTTTGCCATCTGGTTAAATCTTTCCGTATGGTCTTATACATTGGAGTGTAATTAACCTTGTATAGGGTTTCTAATGTGTCTGTAATGTTGATTCCTAGGTATTTTAGGGATTTATTGGCCCACTTGAAATCGAAGTTGGCTTCTATTAGTTTTCTGGTGTGACATGGTATTGATAGAGGAAGGGCTTCACACTTATCCGAGTTTATTCTGAAACCCGAGATCGCAGAAAAATCATCTAAAAGATGATAGAGGTGGGGCAAGGATATCATAGGTTTTGTGATTGAGAGCAAAATATCATCTGCGAATAAAGTTAGTTTATATTCCCCTTTATTCAATTTGACCCCATGGATGTCCCCAGAGTTACGAATGCACGCTGCAAGTGGTTCTACGCATAAGGCGAATAGTAGCGGTGATAATGGACACCCCTGTCGGGTACCATTCAGTATGCGTATAGTTCTGGACTGATAGCCCGCCGCCCTAATGGTTGCCACCGGGTGAGAATAAATATTTTTGATTGCGTCAATAAATTTGTTGCCAAACCCTAGGTGTTCTAGAATCCCCACCATGTATATCCAATCAACCCTATCAAACGCCTTCTCTGCATCCAAAGATAGAAGCAGAGAAGGCGTTTCTGTACCCTTCAAGTATTCCACCAAAGCTATTGTGCGGCGGATGTTATCAGGCGCTTCCCGATCTTTAATAAAGCCCACCTGGTCCGGGTGGATCAGTGAGGGTAAGTACTGCTTGAGCCTGTTTGCTAATATTTTGGTGAAAATTTTTACATCTTGGTTGACTAGCGATATCGGTCTATAACTTTGTGTCAATTTAGGGTTTTTTCCTGGTTTGGGGATTACAATTATCTTGGCTTGGAGTAGTTCTGGGGGAATAGGTGTACCTTTCAAGATATCATTACAGAATTTGTGAAGATGGGCAGTCAATTCATTTTTATATAATTTATAGTACTCTCCCGGAAACCCATCCGGGCCCGCCGCCTTTCCTAATTTAAGTTCTTTAATTGCTATCGCAATTTCTAGAATTGTGATCTCTGCGTCTAGGGCTTTTGCGTCTTCTTGGTCTAATTTAGGTAACGCTGCTGTCTCTAGTATTTTATTCTTAAGGGCTGTTGTATGGGTGGAGTGACAGACCTTCCTCCCATCATATAGAGCTTCATAGTATTGGGCAAAGCCCTCCACTATTTCCTGCGGGTGGGATGTCAGAGTGCCGTCTGTTTTTTGTATCTGTGGTATAGTGAAGGACTTTGTTTTGTCTCTCAGTCTATTAGCTAAGAATCTATCTGGCTTATTCGCATGCAAAAAGTAATATGCTTTTAATTTATTTATAGACCTCATGGAATTATCCGCTAAGATTTTAGCGAGCTCTTTTCGTTTAGTGTTTAGTGTATTTAAGGTTGATTGTGACAGTGTGGTTTGATGTGTCTTTTCCAGCGTTTCAATCTCATGCTGTAGGGAACTCGTTACCGAGCTAATTCTTTTCATATAAGTAGCTTTTTCTTTTATGAGTAATCCCCTAACTACTGGTTTATGAGCTGCCCATACCATTATTGGTGTGATTGAGGGGTCAACATTTAGCCTCCAGTATTCTTGGAGATTTTGTGAGATTCTATTTTGGATATCTGGTTGCTTTAGTAGCGTAGGGTCATACGTCCAAGACTTCTGTCTATTTATATCTATAAGATCCTCTAACTGGATTTGTATTATAGAATGGTCTGACCATACTGAGGAATGGATGGACGAGGAGATTAAATTGGGTAGCAAAATTTGGCTGATGTATATGTAATCCAGTTTGGTATATATTTTATGAGCTGGTGAATAATATGTGTGGTCAGTAGTTTGGCCGTAAAGTGCTGTCCATGAGTCAATTATGTTGTGGGTCTCCAATTCTTCTCTAATCGATTTAGTGATAGAGTTGGTCCTCTGTTGTTTATTTGTGAGTTTGTTGGTGTTAGATTCTCGTATTACTTTTAAGTTTACGTTAAAGTCTCCCGCCACTATCATCAATGTTTGGGACCACTGAGTTAACATATGTGAGAGCTTATGGAAAAATTTATGTTGCTGCTCGTTAGGTGCATAGACGTTACATAGTGTTAATTTTGTGCCCTGAATATTTCCTCTTAGTATAAGATACCTGCCCTCTTTGTCTCTAATCACTTCCTCTTTAGTGAATAGAAGTGAATTATGGATAAGTATCGAAACTCCTCTCTTTCTCGTGTCTGATGTGGAGTGAAAGTGTTTCATGAAGTGTTTATCCCAATATTTAGGGGACTGATTATGAGTGAAGTGCGTCTCTTGTAAAAAGATTATTTTAGCTTTCATGCTATTGTATTGGGTGAGTGCTGTTTTCCTCTTCACATTTGTGTTTAGGCCTCTAACATTGTGTGATATTATATTTAGTTTAGAGGTCATTTAGGTAATTCTATTTCTCCTCCCCCCTCCTCCCCTCGTACCTGTGTGGTGATTTTATCTTGATTCTGCTTAGTGGCTGTGCTCTTCAGGCCATCTTTGATATGGAGAAACTTCCACGACCCCTGCTCGATAGTACTTAGAATGGAAAAAAGAGAACAAACAAAAATTAAACAAAAACATTTCGTAGAATACATAAAAAAACACAAAAATACAAATTGTTTTGCATCCATCTATGTGGCTACTAATTTCTAACTGAATGTGCAATTATGTTTGCTATTATAGAATTTAGAGATCCTTATGTGAATATGCCAAACTGATAGGATTTAAGTGTCTGTTGTTTTTGGCTGAAGAAAGAAGGGTTAGGTTTATATGTTCACTAGAGAGCTTTCTTTTCTGCTCTAGCCAATTTAGTCTCTGGGTCCTTAGGCGGTGTCAATATTCTCTCTCAGTCTCTCTCTGACATATCTCCCCTATACCTAGTGCCCAGCATATCCCCCCCCTTACAGTGTTCCAGTACAGATCACAGGGTTGGTGGTCTGTTTTTCCTTCCAGAAAAAGGCAAAGTTACGTCTCCATTCTAAAGAACTTTTCCTCGTTCTTTAAGATCTTTAAGACTCTCAAGGTTTCTGTCTTCTTTTGGAGACTTTTGTCCATCTACCGTTTTGGATTGTTCCACGCTGGAGTTGTGGCCGTCCTTTGTTGTTGTCTTGGGAGTTTTCTGGGAACTCCGGGCATTCCAGCTTCAGTATTTGACATAGTTCTGGTATATCCTGCTTATCTCTGATGGTGAAAGTGCCACCTTCATGGTGTACGTGCAAGGCAAAGGGGAATCCCCATCTATACATAGTCTGATTTTTTCTTAATAGCTGTGTTAGTGGACGTAGAGAATATCTTTTCTGTAAGGTTTTGAAGCATAGGTCTTGGTAGAACTGCACTACTGAGCCTTTGAATTTAAAGGTGGGGTTCTTTCTTGCTGCTGTCATAATCTCCTCTTTTTCTTGGAAGCGAAGAAACTTGACTATTACATCTCTCGGGGGTTCTGTATCTCTAGGTTTTGCTCTTAGGGCCCTATGAGCCCTTTCCATCTGGAATTTCCCCTCTGTCGATGAGCCTGTGATAGATTGGAATAGTTGCAGTAGGTAGTCGCGGAGGTCTGCGGCCGTTATTAATTCTGGAATTCCTTTTAGGCGGATATTACACCTCCGGCTCCTATTTTCTAGGTCCTCCAGTTTGTCGTTAACCTCTGCTAATTCCTGTTGATGTTCAGCTAATTGTTGGTTAATATTTGTCATGTCGTCTTCCCTTGATTCTTCCTTCTCTTCTAGCGCTTCTAGTCTAGTACCCAATTCCGAAATATCTTGCTTAATTTCAGTGAGACTGCTTGTTACAGTGTTCTGAAGATTGTCCATCTTTTCCCACATTTTATCAAAAATGTTGGTTATATCTTGTTTGGTAACGAGATTCTTTAAGTCACCTTTAGTTACTGGTGTATTTCTGTCTCCCTGAGAGCTCATGTTTATATCTTCATCTATCTCTTCCTCCATCCCTTCATCCCCTTTCTCTGACTGTTTATCCCCTTTCTGGGGTTTGAAGAAGATACTGGCTGTTGCAGACTTATTTATAGCTCCCAGTTTGTTCTGTCTTCTAACTGACATATTGGGGTATTAATGAGTGAGTGTTGAATAAGCTCTGGTGTTGCTTGTCGTGATTTGAAAGCAGTATTTGTGATTTGGGATTTCAGCAGGTCTGCTTCAGCACTAAAATGCTCACTGTATATATCACAGTTGAAGAAAGCTTGTAGGGGAGTTTTATCCTTTTATTATATACAGTTTTTTGTTTTTTTCCTCCCCCTGGGGATCCTAGGTTTATTGTGGCTCTATATTTTACTTTTTCACATTCCTTTGTGAGGAGTGTTTATGAGCATAAGTTTAGGTAACGTAATGTCTCTGTTTTTTTTCCTCCCATTCTTTCCATTTTGATTGTCAGACCCGTCTTAGTTTCGGCTTGTTGAGAATATCTCATTTAATTTTGTCGAATTTTAGTCAACAACACATTTTCTCTTGGCCTCTGTGGTCATGTAGTATTTATTTAATGCCTCCGTGAGGGTTCCCTGTCTTGTGTGAACTAGGCATATGTTGTTCTGAACTCCCACGTGGCCGCTATCGCTTAAGGCAGTTAAGGTTTTATGCAGGCCTTTTCCTCTACCCCATAGTATACTTATAGGCTAACCGGATCATAAATTGTCTTACCGGATCACTTGTTTTCTGACCCTCGGCCGCCAGCCAGATCCCCCTAGCTTTGTAAGTCTGCTCAGTCGGGTGCTTTCTGCCTCAGGGTTTCCGAGCCAGCCGCCTCAGGCCGGGGCGTAGCTGGTGTTGTAACGCCACTCCGGGTTCTTTATGTGGCAATTTGCGGGTCAAGCATTAGTAGCGGGTTGGTGTGGGGACACTCCGGATCGATGTTAGTCCTTCTCAAGGGTCATATGCGATGGATCTCTCCCTTTATTGCTGGTTGCACTCGGAGCGGTCAGATCATGCGACCGCCATTAAGCTCGCCTAGGCTCCGCCCCTAGGATTTATTTTACAGGTAATTTTGTAATTATTTTAACTATTTTAGCTATTAAATAGTTCTTAACTATTTAATAGCTATTGTACCTGGTTAAAATAAATACAAAGTTACCTGTAAAATAAATATTAATCCTAAAATAGCTATAATATAATTATAATTTATATTGTAGCTATATTAGGATTTATTTTACAGGTAAGTATTTAGCTTTAAATAGGAATAATTTATTTAATAAGAGTTAATTTATTTTGTTAGATTAAAATGATATTTAATTTAGGGGGGTGTTAGTGTTAGGGTTAGACTTAGCTTTAGGGGTTAATACATTTATTAGAATAGCGGTGAGCTCCAGTCGGCAGATTAGGGGTTAATAATTGAAGTTAGGTGTCGGCGATGTTAGGGAGGGCAGATTAGGGGTTAATACTATTTATTATAGGGTTAGTGAGGCGGATTAGGGGTTAATAACTTTATTATAGTAGCGCTCAGGTCCGGTCGGCAGATTAGGGGTTAATAAGTGTAGGCAGGTGGAGGCGACGTTGTGGGGGGCAGATTAGGGGTTAATAAATATAATATAGGGGTCGGCGATGTTAGGGCAGCAGATTAGGGGTACATAGGGATAATGTAAGTAGCGGCGGTTTACGGAGCGGCAGATTAGGGGTTAATAATAATATGCAGGGGTCAGCGATAGCGGGGGCGGCAGATTAAGGGTTAATAAGTGTAAGGTTAGGGGTGTTTAGACTCGGGGTACATGTTAGAGTGTTAGGTGCAGACGTAGGAAGTGTTTCCGCATAGCAAACAATGGGGCTGCGTTAGGAGCTGAACGCGGCTTTTTTGCAGGTGTTAGGTTTTTTTTCAGCTCAAACAGCCCCATTGTTTTCTATGGGGGAATCGTGCACGAGCACGTTTTTGAGGCTGGCCGCTTGCGTAAGCAACTCTGGTATCGAGAGTTGAAGCTGCGTTAAAAATGCTCTACGCTCCATTTTTGGAGCCTAACGCAGCCTTTATGTGGACTCTCAATACCAGAGTTATTATTTTTATGGTGCGGCCAGAAAAAAGCCGGCGTTAGTTTTTCGGGTCGTTACCGACAAAACTCCAAATCTAGCCGAAAGTTCTTATGCACCTTGTTAAGTTAATAAACTGATATTAGCCACTCCTATACGTTTGTATCTATATTGTAGCTATATCGATTTAACACACATTTAAATGGACACCCACTTTATAGTTGGCCTCTAAGCACCACTGAATAAAGCCTTATTTTGGCATATGGTGCTTAGGGTTATGAAATAGTCTATCTGTTCATTAGCTTGTTAGTATCCAAGAACGCATATAGCATATGAGAGTATTGAAATTAACATTTACTGCCAAAGTAACTCCACCCAAAGGTTAATAATAGATTAAGTTCCAAGGTTAAAGTTTGTTATTATTAAGTAATTCGAGTTACTATGCCATTTTAAAACAACGAATTAGGGTATTTTTACGCAATACCCCTCCCTGACATGTTTCACCGATGCTATCTCGGCTTTTTCAAAGGTGACGCGCGCCGGCGTCTGAGGGTTTTTATGTGCAATGGATAGAAACAATTGGTCCATTTCCAACCAATCGCTGGGCTAAGAAAAGTGGTGTGTCGGATCCAAGTGATGGCAACTGGATTGTTTGAGCCAATCATCATTGGCTTGCATAGGGGGTGTATCATCGTTGTAAACATCAGGTCTAGAAATTATTTTATCATTAGCAATCTGCAGATATCGCTGGGGGTGTGACAGTTGATATGAATATTTCGGCTTCATAGCGATGTCCTGACCACGCATTCAGTAGATTTTTAAGATCTTTGTTATGTGCGATGGTTTCCTCGAACAGTAAAAAATGTCAACAACATTTTGAATCTGATCCGTATGTTAATAAATCTTGTTTGATATTGTGATTTATATTAAGATATTACACTGGGGTGAACATTCACGGAGGGAGTATGACTAAAGGAATATAATTCTGATTGTGGTGAGAAAGTGTCAGAACGCTGAATTGTGACATGCTATCTAAAGTTTACAAAATAATAATAGAGCAGGTACACAATGCTAGGTGGCTGAGTGGAGTGAGTATATAAAATGATCAGTGTATTATGATATTTAATAAAAAAGAGAAAATAATAATAGAGCAGGTACACTCTG
The DNA here is from genome assembly GCF_027579735.1 of Bombina bombina. Taxonomy (NCBI): domain Eukaryota; kingdom Metazoa; phylum Chordata; class Amphibia; order Anura; family Bombinatoridae; genus Bombina; species Bombina bombina. Next base: position 791,757,077 of record NC_069504.1, on the reverse strand, counting down.
CTAGGTGGCTGAGTGGAGTGAGCATATAAAATGATCAGTGTATTTGGATAGTAAATGAAAGAGAAAAGAGGGAGCAGCAGAATTACAAGTGGAGGGGTGAATAAGTAAATATCCCATTGGTTGAATTAAATTATATTTTTGTGATGTCTGGGGGCGGAGAGCAGTTAGAGCCAAAATTTATTAGTGTCAGTACGATAAGTATCGTGTGTTGATATACCCAGGAAAATAAGTACACATTACCAATAAAATCAATTTGTATATCTGACCATGGCATTACCATCCCCCTTTTCTGCAATGGCGCTCTATGCGTTGGTGCAGTGGGTTGGAACTGTGGGCAGATTAAACAACCTTGACAGTAGGTTTGAACATCTTTCAACATGTGCGGCCAGAAGGCATAGTCATGCAATATTTGACACGTTAATTTGGTGCCACGATGACCAGATGTGGCAGTATCATGGGCATGTTGAAGCATTAGACCTCTGAACTTGGTGGGTACTACCCATTGCTGGATGCCAGTTTTGGAGGTTCTAATTAACAAACCATCCTGTAACTTGAATTGCGACCTGGATTCTAAGATCTTCCTTGCCAATACAATCATCATTTGAGATGGGGTTGCTTTCAGGATCTTCTATGTGTTTATAGAAGATGCCTACAATGGGGTCTTCTTTTTGACTAGTGATCAGGTCCTCACTATGAGAATCCTGGCTCCATTGTACCAGGTTAGGCTTACTCTGTTGTTTAGCCTGGTTTCTGGTAATGGCTTCTACCTGAATTGCACCCATCAAGTGGTCGATATTAAGGAGTTCTCCAGTTATGGCTCCTTGTTTGGCTAATGAATCCGCAAGATCATTGCCTTCCTTATCAGGACCTAGAACCCTGAAATGAACCTTGGTCTTTTTCCAGTGTATTGTTAAACCATTGGACACCATTAAATTGTCAATTTCGCTGAACAACTTGCCATACTTGACTGGTTTGTTGTTACTTTTCTGCATGCCATTCCTTTTCCAAGTTGGCAGGTATTCAACAAAACTGTCACGCACGTAATTTGAGTCAGTAATGATCACAAACTCATGAATACCTTGTTCAATAGCATCTCAATGGTTTTTAGAACAGCAGTTAGTTCTGAAATTTGGCTGGATCTTGGTCTAATGTTGAAACCTACAGAAATGTTTGGGAATCCATATGCCCAAGTTATACCAATGCCAGCGACTAATCTGCGCTCATTATCAGTAGTGGCATGGTAAGAACAACCATCAACATATACCCAAGGTAATGTTTGACAATGGTCCTCATTGTATATTTTATACGGGGAAGGCAATTGTTCCTCCAGGAAATCATCTTCTGATAATGTTCCCCATGATCCTTAGCAGTACATTCATGGAGCTCACCAAGCCCCTGTGTGACTGGAAAGAGTTATGCGGCTATTAGACAAATTCCCATATCTTATTCTTTCACTTTGCAGATACAGCAAACACTGGTGGGCCGTTTCTACAATAATTTTCTCGCCCTGTATATAGCTGCAGAAATTTTGTAGCGCCCATACAGTAGATAAGAGGGCTTTTTCGCAATCGCTAAATTTTATTTCTACTGGGGATAGAGTTTTCCTTGTATAAGCAATGACTTTGCTTAAATTATCATGCTTTTGGTATAAAACAGCACTCATGCTTATATCTGTGTAACCTGTTTCTACGTAGAAAGGTTTACCACCTTCAGGGTACGCTAAGCAAGGTGCTTGAGTGAGTTTTCTCTTCAGCTACTTGATGGCTGTCTCTTGAGTCTCACTCCTGTGCCATTTCACATCCTTCCTTAGAAGAAGTAGTAGTGGTTTAGCTAATTCTGCATAATTATCAATACTTTTGCGAGCATAATTCGTCATACTCAGGAATGATCTCAATTCCTTTAAGTTAGTTGGGTTTTTAGACTTTATTATAGCTTCCAACTTTTTCTTCTGAGGACTTAACCTTTCAGAAGTAACTTCATGTCCCAAGAAGTTTACACGAGTGCGGCACTATTGAGCTTTTTGTAGGGATAATTTGACACCTGCCCTTTTAAGTTGCCTGAGGACGTGTTTAAGCTCTGTGATGTGTTTCTAAAAGTCTGTGCTTTTGATTAAAACATCATCAACATAAGATAAGGTCCCCCTTTCCAGTGTTTCAGGCATAGCCTTATGCATGAATTCAGTAAATTCATGTCCTGAATTTATGTATCCAAATGGGAGTCTCTGGAATGCATACTGGACCTCTTGAAACGAGAATACCCCCAGAACCATACAAGCAAAGAATAACAACAAAACAACAAAAAATTTCCAGCTGAAGCAAAACAAGATCTACTAGATCTTTTAACATGTATCTCGGCTTAATAGAGAGCCTATATATCCTACGTGCATTAAACAGGTTTTTTTTTTTTTTTTGGTTTTTTTTTCTCCTCCTCTTCTCTCTCGCCCTCTCCCCCAATAGACTGTAAATGCTTTATAAATGAAAGGGAATATTAGATGTTTATCGTGGAATGTGGGGGGTATCACCTCTCCAATTAAAAGGAAAATAATAATTAATCAATTGGGTAAATATAACCCGGATATAGCCCTACTACAAGAAACACACTTAAAAGCTGAGGAAATTGGTAAACTTAAAAGTAAGTGGGTTGGGGAGGTGATAGCCACCCCATGCTCTAGAAGGAAAAAAGGAGTTGCCATATTGATAAATAAAAAATTATCTTATAGTATTTTGAACATAACTTTAGATCCCCAGGCTAGATGAGTAGTTCTGGAGATACAGGTGAACAATCTCAGACTGGTGATCTGTAATGTTTATGGTCCCAACAATACGGAGCCTAGTTTTTGGAACAACCTAGTTTTTATGCTAACCAAATTCCTTGGACAAAATATAATTCTAGCGGGTGATTTTCATTTAATACCTATAGAAATGCTAGATAAATTCTCGCCCAAAACTTCACCCTTCTCCAAGCAGAAAGCAAAAATCTTTAAACAAGTTTGCAAAAACCTAAAGCTCCATGATATTTGGCGTCTGCAGTGATACAAGGTCTTTCACCTGTGACTCTAAAAGCCACGGCTCCTTTTCACGCATAGATTATTTTTTGATATCAAGCTCATTAATTAAATTAGAAGTTAAGGCAGAGATATTTGATATTCTGATATCAGACCATGCAATTGTCTCCCTAGATCTTCAGTTACAATCAACCCAGAGTAGTGAAAGGAATAACTTTTTTTTCCCCAAAATTTCTCGTAGACAATTTAGAATTTGGTAATTGGTTAAAATATAAGTGGAGAGAATATGAAACTCTAAATATAGCATACCGTGGGAAAATAGAAATATTCTGGGAAGCCGCGAAGGCCTATCTTAGAGGACATATTAAAGCCTATATGTCTAAAAAAAAGGAAGTTACAAGAAAGGGAAATCCAGGTATCTAAACAAGTTCAGAATGCATATGGTAAATATATCAATAATCCTTCTAAACAATTTAGAGATAAATATAGAATAGCTAAAACAGAAAGGGATATTTTCATTAAAAAAAAGGTCTCATGGGAAGAACTTAAATTAAGCACTAAATATAAAGGCCAATTTGGGAAGTCGGCCAAATTTTTATCTAGGTTAGATAAAGCCAGGACCAAATAAAACATAATAGAAGCAATTAATGATGGGCCAAATAGAGTCACAGACCAGACTAAAATAAAAAAAAATTTTTAGAATTCTATCAAAAGTTATATGCAGCAAAAGAAATAATCATTGAGAATAAGAATAATTTCTGGCATAAGATAACACTACCTAAGATTACGCAGGAATCAGTTAGATCCCTTAATAGTCCTATAACAAAAGAGGAAGTATTGGAAGCTATAAACAATGCTAAGTCTAATAAATCACCAGGACCGGACCAGATACCTGCTGAAATGTACAAAATACTTAGAAAAGAGATAGTAGATAGTTTAGTGGTATTGTACAACCGATATTATATCGATGGTCTAAATATGTCTAAATATTTTTCCGAGTCCATCATTTCATTGATTTTGAAAAAAGGGAAAAACCCATTAGATCCTAAGTCATATAGACCTATTTCATTACTCAATGTCGATTATAAGTTATTAACACATATTGTCGCGAACCGACTGAAATCTTGTCTGGACCCTATTATTCATACTGATCAAACAGGCTTTATGTATCAAAGATCTTCCATTAAAAATAGTCGGAAAGTAGCCTTAGTATTAGAACACTTCTGGAACAAAACTGTGGATAGGAAAACAGACAACCAGGATTTTGCATTAATTACAATTGATGCCGAAAAGGCGTTTGATTCTGTGGTATGGGACCATTTGTTCTCTGTGTTAATTTTTTTTGTTTTTTCAGGACATTTTCCACAATTTATTAAAATTCTATACGACCATCCATTATCCAGTATTTTAGTCAATGGTAGTCATACTGCGAACCTAACACTATACAGGGGAACGAGACAGGGATGCCCACTCTCCCCGCTATTGTTTAATCTGGTGATAGAACCCCTGGCTATTATGTTACGGCAAGAGCTACAAGGTATTAGGTTAGGGCAAGAAAAATTAGTTTTATCTTTATATGCAGATGATCTGCTAATATTTGTTAGAAATACAAAGAGAAATATACTACAGGCATTAAATATTATTGATAATGCTAACAAATCCAAAATTCTCTGGTTACGTAAGACCAAAAAAAGTATTCAAGAACATCCCTTTCAAGAGTCAGTTAGTATTAACTACCTAGGGTTAAATTTCCATGCTGACCCAAACCATTGGTACAAATTAAATTACTCTATCTTTTTTTAAAAAGCCTCTGAGAAATTACAACGATGGATGGTCTTTCCTATTTCCCTTTCTGCCAAGGTGATGATTATAAAAACTATATTGCTCCCTCAATTAATCTATATAATGCAAAACCTACCACTATTTATTAAGAGTCAAGATATAAAAAGATTCAACAGAGAGTGTAGTAACTTCTTATGGAATAATAAGAGACATATGCTATCTATAACAAAATTAGTACTCAGGCCCGAAGAAGGTGGCCTATCTCTCCCTAACATTAAAAAGTACAATATAGCTATACTCGCTCACTTTGCATTTGATTGGCTAACAGAAGCCAACCACTTTACACATTCTGGTATAGAAGAACAATTGTGTGCCCCATACATATTGAAAGCCTTGCTACATTGCCCAATAGCACAGTTGCCATACGATATTAAAAAGATGGTACTAATACGGAACACTATAGAAGCATGGCAAAAATTAAATAAACTACTTAAACTTAAGTTTGAGATATCCCCACACCTTCCAATACGAGGTAATCCAAAATTTATTCCTGGGCTATCCCATGAAGTTTATAATGTCTGGGCGCAAAAAGGTCTAATATATGTTTATCAATGTCTAAACAACCACCTTCAGATGAGAACTTTGAAGATATTGTTAAAGAATTTTCTCTTTCAAACAAAATTTTTTTTTGCTTATCTCCAGATTAGACATTTTATAGTAGAAAGTAAAATATCAGATCTTGGAAGTGAAGGATGGGGGCAAACTGAAAAATATCTAAGGACTTATAAAACAGGCATACGTAGTATTTCCCTATTATATAAAATTATGTTAGCTAAGCAAGGCCAGTTAATAGTTAATAGTCTCTGTGAGAAATGGAATACCGCCTACCCGGATATCTCTTTAGACACATTGAATGTAAGTTTTAAATGGGTTAAGAGTGCTACTATTTCTATATCCTGGAAAGAATCCCATATAAAGCTACTTAATAATGCTTATCTTACACCATTGAAAATGTCTAAATGGAATACGAAGTCCTCCAATACATGCCCTAGATGCAATAACTCTATGGCAGATATAATACATTGTTTTTGGGATTGTCCCAAAATTATGCAGTTCTGGACCAAAGTAGAATTTTGGCTTAACAAGGGTCTAGATAATAGGATAAAGATTAATTCCAAACAGATATTTTTTCTCTTTACCTCAGAAACTAACAGAGACAATGTTAATCTTATTAACACGGCGATCATGTTGGGCCGCAATAGTGCAGAATTATTAGGCAAATGAGTATTTTGACCACATCATCCTCTTTATGCATGTTGTCTTACTCCAAGCTGTATAGGCTTGAAAGCCTACTACCAATTAAGCATATTAGGTGATGTGCATCTCTGTAATGAGAAGGGGTGTGGTCTAATGACATCAACACCCTATATCAGGTGTGCATAATTATTAGGCAACTTCCTTTCCTTTGGCAAAATGGGTCAAAAGAAGGACTTGACAGGCTCAGAAAAGTCAAAAATAGTGAGATATCTTGCAGAGGGATGCAGCACTCTTAAAATTGCAAAGCTTCTGAAGCGTGATCATCGAACAATCAAGCGTTTCATTCAAAATAGTCAACAGGGTCGCAAGAAGCGTGTGGAAAAACCAAGGCGCAAAATAACTGCCCATGAACTGAGAAAAGTCAAGCGTGCAGCTGCCAAGATGCCACTTGCCCCCAGTTTGGCCATATTTCAGAGCTGCAACATCACTGGAGTGCCCAAAAGCACAAGGTGTGCAATACTCAGAGACATGGCCAAGGTAAGAAAGGCTGAAAGACGACCACCACTGAACAAGACACACAAGCTGAAACGTCAAGACTGGGCCAAGAAATATCTCAAGACCGATTTTTCTAAGGTTTTATGGACTGATGAAATGAGAGTGAGTCTTGATGGGCCAGATGGATGGGCCCGTGGCTGGATTGGTAAAGGGCAGAGAGCTCCAGTCCGACTCAGACGCCAGCAAGGTGGAGGTGGAGTACTGGTTTGGGCTGGTATCATCAAAGATACTGGACTGTACTGTGAAGTCAGGATCAGACTGATATGCTACAGGAAAGTTCTTCTTTGTGAAAGGCACATATTGAGCAAAAAGAGGCTGCTTCTAGGGTGGTAACTAGCCATAGAACAAGCTATTATGCTATTGTTCGTTCCGAGGTTGAGCGCTTCTCTCTTTTTATTTATGCAAATTATGACATTTAGGGAAGTCTCCCTAAGTGTGATGTGGAAATCCAGACATGGACCCGTTGCTCAGTGTGCCTAGAGGGATATGGCTAAACCTCACTGACGAGGCCCACAATAGGCCGAAACGTACGCCTGGGGTTTTGCTGTTTCTCTTGTTCAGAGAGGGATTGCCTGGTATTTCGGGGCTGGACTGCACTGTGAAGTCAGGATCAGACTGCTATGCTACAGGAAAGTTCTTCTTTGTGAAAGGCACATATTGAGCAAAAAGAGGCTGCTTCTAGGGTGGTAACTAGCCATAGAACAAGCTATTATGCTATTGTTCGTTCCCAGGTTGAGCGCTTCTCTCTTTTTATTTATGCAAATTATGACATTTAGGGAAGTCTCCCTAAGTGTGATGTGGGAATCCAGACATGGACCCCTGCTCAGTGTGCCTAGAGGGATTTGGCTGCACCTCACTGACGAGGCCCACAATAGGCCGAAACGTACGTCTGGGGTTTTGCTGTTTCTCTTGTTCAGAGAGGGATTGCCTGGTATTTCGGGGCTGGACTGTACTGTGAAGTCAGGATCAGACTGATATGCTACAGGAAAGTTCTTCTTTGTGAAAGGCACATATGGAGCAAAAAGAGGCTGCTTCTAGGGTGGTAACTAGCCATAGAACAAGCTATTATGCTATTGTTCGTTCCCAGGTTGAGCGCTTCTCTCTTTTTATTTATGCAAATTATGACATTTAGGGAAGTCTCCCTAAGTGTGATGTGGGAATCCAGACATGGACCCGTTGCTCAGTGTGCCTAGAGGGATATGGCTGCACCTCACTGACGAGGCCCACAATAGGCCGAAACGTACGTCTGGGGTTTTGCTGTTTCTCTTGTTCAGAGAGGGATTGCCTGGTATTTCGGGGCTGGACTGTACTGTGAAGTCAGGATCAGACTGATATGCTACAGGAAAGTTCTTCTTTGTGAAAGGCACATATTGAGCAAAAAGAGGCTGCTTCTAGGGTGGTAACTAGCCATAGAACAAGCTATTATGCTATTGTTCGTTCCCAGGTTGAGCGCTTCTCTCTTTTTATTTATGCAAATTATGACATTTAGGGAAGTCTCCCTAAGTGTGATGTGGGACTACAGACATGGACCCGTTGCTCAGTGTGCCTAGAGGGATATGGCTGCACCTCACTGACGAGGCTCACAATAGGCCGAAACGTACGTCTGGGGTTTTGCTGTTTCTCTTGTTCAGAGAGGGATTGCCTGGTATTTTGGGGCTGGACTGTACTGTGAAGTCAGGATCAGACTGATATGCTACAGGAAAGTTCTTCTTTGTGAAAGGCACATATTGAGCAAAAAGAGGCTGCTTCTAGGGTGGTAACTAGCCATAGAACAAGTTATTATGCTATTGTTCATTCCCAGGTTGAGCGCTTCTCTCTTTTTATTTATGCAAATTATGACATTTAGGGAAGTCTCCCTAAGTGTGATGTGGGAATCCAGACATGGACCCGTTGCTCAGTGTGCCTAGAGGGATATGGCTGCACCTCACTGACGAGGCCCACAATAGGCCGAAACGTACGTCTGGGGTTTTGCTGTTTCTCTTGTTCAGAGAGGGATTGCCTGGTATTTCGGGGCTGGACTGTACTGTGAAGTCAGGATCAGACTGATATGCTACAGGAAAGTTCTTCTTTGTGAAAGGCACATATTGAGCAAAAAGAGGCTGCTTCTAGGGTGGTAACTAGCCATAGAACAAGCTATTATGCTATTGTTCGTTCCCAGGTTGAGCGCTTCTCTTTTTTTATTTATGCAAATTATGACATTTAGGGAAGTCTCCCTAAGTGTGATGTGGGAATCCAGACATGGACCCGTTGCTCAGTGTGCCTAGAGGGATATGGCTGCACCTCACTGACGAGGCCCACAATAGGCCGAAATGTACGTCTGGGGTTTTGCTGTTTCTCTTGTTCAGAGAGGGATTGCCTGGTATTTCGGGGCTGGACTGTACTGTGAAGTCAGGATCAGACTGATATGCTACAGGACAGTTCTTCTTTGTGAAAGGCACATATTGAGCAAAAAGAGGCTGCTTCTAGGGTGGTAACTAGCCATAGAACAAGCTATTATGCTATTGTTCGTTCCCAGGTTGAGCGCTTCTCTCTTTTTATTTATGCAAATTATGACATTTAGGGAAGTCTCCCTAAGTGTGATGTGGGAATCCAGACATGGACCCGTTGCTCAGTGTGCCTAGAGGGATATGGCTGCACCTCACTGATGAGGCCCACAATAGGCCGAAATGATCAGCTGAGGTTGCTTCTCGGGCCTTTGGCTTGGATCAAGTGCAGTTTTCTGTGCTTGGTCTTGGTCTTGGTTTGCTGCCTGGAGACCTGCTCCTTCGGCCTGGGGTCCTTTCCCTTTGGGGTTTGGGCTCCTGCTGCTATTGGGGGGGTGGCTACTCCTTAGGCGTTGAGCAACTGGGTAGTAGGGCCGTCCCCTTGGCCTTGTGGCATCGTCCCTGGACTTCAGCTGCATGCTGCTTTTGGGGGGGCGCTCTGAAATCCAGCCTAAAGAGGCAATAGGGCAAATATGGCTACCAATGTGCCAAATGTTCCCCATACACTTCGGGTGTTCATTTCTGAGGACTTTCGAGAGAAGATTGGTTTGGTTCATGTCCAGCAGGTGGTTTTGGAGGGTGTTTTGAAGATGCCAAGAGCAAGTTTGCATTGTGTTCAGTCATTCCCTTCAAGAGGGATTTTTGATGTGGCTTTCACAGATGAGCATTATTTACAGACCTGCTATCAACGGACTATTGATATGGCTGCTGCTCCAGAGTTGCTTGGCATGAAATTTGTTGCCTGTGTGCAGAGGGAGAGAAGAATCCCGGTGACAGTACATATGTACAACCCTTGGGTCACTGATGTGGAAATTCGTCTGTTTCTTTGTCGCTACTTTGATGATGTTCAAGGAGGTAGCAAGTTGAAGAATCAGTTTGGGACTTTCAATGGAAAGCGCAGGTTCTGGGTGCGGTTTGTGCCAGATGAATTAGGTATTGGTGGAAAGAAACACCCTCCACAGACTTTCGCCATTGGTGGAAATAGAGGTTTCCTTTACTATGATGACATGCCTCTTTTTTGCCGTAGTTGCAACCTGTTTGGTCACATTGCTGAAAATTGCCCAGGTGCCAGATGTCGAAATTGCGGTGAGGAGGATCATCTTGTTGCCCACTGTAGTAAACGCCGGACCTGTGACCTGTGTGGTTCTTCAAGTCATCTGTGCAGGATGTGTCCTTTGAAGATGTTTCAGGGGCTTGATAGAGTGAAGCCTTCCTATGCTGATGTTGCAAAAAAAACATCTTCAGTTGCAGTTGAGCCATCTGTGAATGAGGAGGAGGTCTCTGATGAGGCTTTGAACTCTATATTACCTCTTTTGTGTAAGAAATCTGCAGTTGGGGTCCCTGTCGGAGAGGTGTCTGATGTTCCTGTGGCTGAGAAGGTAGGGGAAGCCCAATCTCATCTTCAGGAGGTTGATCTTGCTACATCTAATGTGATAGCTGCTTCAGATGTTCTTGAAGCCCTGTTGCCCAATTCTGTGGATGATACTGTTGCTGTTCCTGGGACAGAGAATTTTTCCTTCACTGAGTCATCTTGTGATGCTGCTCCTGATGCTGTTCTTGGTGAAGGGGAGAACATTGATTGGTCTGCTGTTGTGTCCTCTAGTTCTGAGGAGGATATGGACACTGAAGGGAAAAAATCTGCCTCCAAGCGAAAAATAGATGCGGATTCTGATGGATGGGAGGGTCCTGATTTGAATCTTCCAGTAGTTAAGGGTGCAGATCCAGATACTACAAGTGATGCTGACTCTTTAATTTCAGAATTTCCTTCTGTCTCTACTAAAGACGTTCCTTCTGACTCAAGCCAGTGTATAGGTGACTTTTCTGATGCTTCTTCTGTTGGCTATCTAGATAAAAGAGATGTGAACCAACTTGCTGAAGTTACTGGTTATGAGGCTGGCAAGGGGGAGCCTAGGAGGTCGGAACGTCACAGAGGCAGATTTAAAGGATCTCCTTTGAGTCCTAAGAAAAAGAAAGGAAACAAGAAGTCCTGATGTTATTTCTTTTTTGTTTTTCTTTAATTTATTTTTGTGATGTTTCTGACCATTTCTTCCCTTAATGTCAGGTGTATGACAACTATAGCAAGGAGAGCTGCAATTTTTAAATTATTATCTGTATTTTCTGCTAATATTTTTTGTTTGCAGGAATGTGGTCTCTCTGAATATCCTAAATGTGCTGACTGGGAATATGGTCCTAAAGTATGGTCTTGTTCTTCTGATAGGAATGGGGGGGTGGGAGTTTTGTTTAAGGGGTTTAGTTTTTCTATCCTTAATGTAGTTCATATTGTCCCAGGTCGGGTACTTTTGGTTAGTTTTAGTTTTTGTGGGACTGTTTTTCGTTTGTTTAATGTATATGCTTCTCCAAATAGGGTAGAACGTTTGCTTAATTTTGAAACTTTAAAGTTTTTTCTGCCAGGTCGAGAGCCAACTTTTTTGGTTGGGGATTTTAATTGTATTATTAAGAATGGGGACAGAGAGGGTGGGAGTGATTGTAGGGTGGATAGCTCAGGGAAGTTTATACTTGATTTGCTTAAATCTTTCAGTTTGAGGGATGGCTTCGGGTCTGTTTCTTTTTCAGGGGAGGGTTTTACTTTCTTTAGTGATAGTGGTGGGATAAAATCTCGAATTGATTTTTGTTTTTTATCTAAATTTTTATGTGTTGATGATTTTTCTTTAAAGCGGATGCCCTTTACGGATCATGCCCTTTTGATGTGTAAGGTGAATTGTGATTTGAAGATCAAGTATGGTAAGGGTGTTTGGAAACTGAATGTGGATTTGTTAGAAGATGAGAAGTTTAAGCGTCAGTTTGTTTGGATGTATGAAAGGTGGCGTGAAAGAAAATGTGATTTTAGTAATGTGCTTATGTGGTGGGAATGGTTGAAGGTGGAAATAAAGGGTTTTTTTATTAAGAAAGGCTGTGAGAAAGCTAGAATGGAAAGGGAGTTGTATGATAAATGGTATCTGAGGTTGTTGTATTTGTATGAATTGAGAAATTGTGGTATTGATGTGCATGAGGAAATTGCTGAAGCAAGAAAGATAATTAAAAAGTGTATGCATGAAAAAGGAAAGAAAATTGTTTTTATGGCAAGATTGGAGAAAATGGAAAAGGATGAGTCTTGTAGTAAATATTTTTTTAAGAAAGCTTTTGAAGGAAAGACTGGTTTTGTTAGTGTTTTTGATAAGGTTGAGTGTGAAGTTAATGGTACGGATGGTGTTTTGCGTGAAGTTCATGAGTTTTACAGTGAGCTGTATAAAGAAAAAACAAGAGATGTTTTATTGGAAAATGAGTTGTTGGAAAACATTGAGGTTAAGTTGGAAAAATATGATAATGATTTGTTAGAAAGGGATCTAAGTTTGGATGAGATTGCAGAGGTTGTTAGGAGTTTTAAGAATGGGAAGGTACCTGGTTGTGATGGTTTGCCTGTTGAATTTTATACTTGTTTTTGGAATTTGATTGGGGTTGATATGTTGGATGTTTGTAAGTTTGTTTTTAGAATGAATGTTTTGCCTGTTTCAATGAGGAAAGGTTTGATTGTTTTGTTATTTAAAAAGGGTGATAAGAGAGATTTGAGAAATTGGAGGCCGATTACGTTGTTGAATGTTGACTATAAGGTTATTGCAAAGGTGTTGGCAAATAGAATGCGTGGAGTGATTGGTAAGGTTGTGGGTGAAGAGCAAGTGTGTGCTGTTCCTGGGCGTCAGATTTCTGAAAGTTTGTTGTTACTACGTGATGTACTGTGGTATGTGAGGGAGAGGATGAGGTCTGTTGCTGTTGCTATTGTGGATTTTGAAAAAGCGTATGATAGGGTAGTGCATGATTTTATGTTTCATGTTTTAGAACGTTTAGGTTTTTCTGGTAAGATTATTGGATGGTTTAAATGTTTGTATAGTGATATTGTGAGTCAAGTCCAGGTTAATGGTTTTTTGACTGAGGAATTTTGTGTTAAATCTGGAGTGCGTCAAGGATGTCCTTTGTCTCCTGTGTTATTTGTATGTGTCATTGAGCCATTATTAACTAGTTTGAGGAAGGATAAATTAGTTAGAGGTGTGAGTGTTCCTGGTAGTAATGGAAGGTGTTTAAAAGTGATTGGGTATATGGATGATGTGAGTGTGGTATGTGAGACTCAGGCTGGTTTGAGGAGGGTGAAAACTTTAGTTGAATGTTTTTGTATGGAAAGTGGTTTCAGAGTTAATTGGAATAAGTGTAAAGTTAAAGTTTTTGGTAATGATAGGGAGATTGATTCCTGTGGATGGCCTGTGACTGAAGGTGCAATTGAGGTGTTGGGTGTGAAATTTGATGTGGATTTGAAAGGCTTGGAAAGTTGGGAGAATGTTTTTGATAAAGTGAATAGAAAACTTCAGTTTTGGTCTTTAAGGACTTTATCTTTGGAAGGAAAAATGTTAGTTATTAAATCGGTTTTGATCCCTATTATGTTATATTTGGCGTTAGTTTTTCCGCCACCTGAGAGGATTTTTCAGAGAATTTTGAGAGTGTTGTTTTCTTTTTTCTGGAGTTCTGGTATGGAGCGTTTGAAAAGAGATGTTGTTGTTAAGAGTAAGTATGTTGGTGGTAAGGGTTTTCCAAATGTGGAGAGATTTTTGGCTGTGAAATATGTTAGTAGGTGTGTGTCAGCCTGTGGAAGGTAATCTCACCCCTATAAAGGAGAGAGGGAATTTTTAGGACCACAACTGCAGGTTTAGGAGTGTTGTGAATGTATCAGTGATTCTGTGTAAGTGAGGGAAGGCAGCAAGGATCAGAATCATTAGATACAGTTCACTTTAATATAAGGATAGGAGTGACAATGGCTGAGACCTCAGAGCATATAGCCCCACTCAGTATTGACAAACTGGTTCCCACATATAAACAACAAGCAATTGCAAATTAAAGTTGTAGACATACCATATCTAATCATAGGTGGCAGCAGACATAGTGTACAACTTAAGGCAACAAATAGGGTTAATGAGATTTATGCAGCAATTAGGTGTTGAATCTGAACTCTTAAGAATATAGGTTGAATAGAGCATTTACATATGAAGGCAACCTAACTAAGATTCTGAGACATGTCAGGAGTAATTGCTGAATGATCGTAAGTTACTTCGGTATGAGTTTGAAGGAAGCGCTTTTGAGACTTACTAGTAAAAGTAAAGGGTGAGGTCTGTCCGGACAGAGCGAAGTTCCCCTGCAGAGTTTGGGGAAATTGCAGCGTGTGCGATGGCGTGTGACGTCACAGCTTGCCGGTTCCGGTCCTGTGTTAGGAAGAGAGGTGAGCCGCGTCTGTCTCTAAAGTTGCAAGCAGGTTAGAGGGTGAGAAGCTGGATTCAACAATCAAGCAATTTGGTATGAGTAGGAGGGAAATTTAAACTGCTTGTTGGGGAGGAGTTATGTAAGTGTGAAAAGACACAGCTATACAAAGGATAAGGCAAAGAACTTAGTCAATTATTACAGGACCCCCCCCCCAAAGATCAACTCCGGGGATCGAGTCCAGGACGATCAGGATAACGTTCATGGAACCTGGCCACCAACCGGGGGGCAGAGAGATTGGAAGCCGGTTCCCAGGAGTCCTCCGAATCAGGGTAGCCCTTCCAATGGACCAGATACTGAAGCTGCCCACGAAAACGTCGGGAGTCCAAGACATCTTGTACCTCATACTCCAGGGTGGTATCCTGTAGATGAGGAAGTAAAGGAATAGAAGGATCATGGTGACGAAGTTGTCTATAAGGCTTGAGGAGAGACACATGAAAGGTAGGATGGGATTTCAGATTTGCTGGTAATGCGAGAGTAACAGCGTTCATATTCACAATTTTTATGATGGGAAATGGTCCAATGAAGTTTGAAGATAATTTCCTGGAAGGAAGGGGTAAATGTAGATTACGCGTTGATAACCAAACGTAGTCACCTACACTATATTTAGGCGAGGAAATCCTTTTTTTATCATAATGGAATTTATAGCGATCCTTGGCGATGCGAATATTTTCAGCAGTTAGTGAAAAAGATTCACTAATAGTGTTGATGAGGTCATTCACAACAGGACAACTGTTGCTGTCCATAGAATCCCATTCAAAAGAAGGATGGAAACCATAATTAATGAAGAATGGTGTGAACTTTGTAGAGGAATGGATGGAATTGTTGAAGGCGAATTCTGCGTATGGTAGTAATTGTGTCCAGGTATCTTGTTTAGCTGAAATGAAACATCTTAAATATTGTTCTATGCACTGGTTTGTCCTTTCAGTCTGGCCATTAGTTTGGGGATGGAAAGAGGTACTGAGACGTCTAGAAATACCCAATGAGTGACAAAGTTGTTTCCAGAATTGGCTGGTGAATTGAGTTCCCCTATCTGAGGTAATACTATTAGGGAGTCCGTGATACTTGAATATATGATGTATCATTAAGGAAATGGTTTCAGAAGAAGTTGGCAGCTTATGGTAGGGCACGAAATGTGCCATTTTACTAAATAGGTCTACGACTACTAATATGGTGTTATTCCCTTCAGAAATAGGTAGGTCGACTATGTAGTCAATTGCTATGTCCTTCCAAGGACGGTCAGGAGTTGGTAATGGGATCAATTTCCCGTAAGGGGGAGTCCTCCCTTTTTTTGTAGTTTCGCAGATTAAGCAGGTTTTAACGTAGTCCTCAACATCAGAGAGGCAGGTAGGCCACCAAAAGAATCTGGAGACTAATTCTTGAGTTTTCTTTATGCCCATGTGTCCAGCAGATGGAGAATCATGTAAAGTTTTTAAGACTGTTGTTCTGAGACTGTTGGGTACATAGATTTGTTGTTGATAATAATACAACCCATCCGAGTGTAAATCCAAGACCTGTAATGGTTTATTGGAGTCAGCCTGTTGTGCTGATTTGAACTGAATGTTTTGTTCTGTAGTTAAAGCTAAGAATCTGTCAAGAGGAATTAAAGGTGAAAGGTTTGGATGTGACACTTGGTCCACCAAGTGTCTTGAAAGGGCATCAGCCTTCTTGTTCTTGTTTGCAGGACGGTAGGTGATAAGATAATTAAATCTAGCCAAGAATAGGTTCCATCGGACCTGTCGTGCGCTAAGAGTCCTATTAGATTGTAGGTATTCTAGATTTTTGTGATCCGTGTAAATCAAGATTGGAAGAAGGGTCCCTTCTAGAAGGTGTCTCCATTGTTCCAATGATGTTTTGATTGCTAACAGTTCTTTATCACCTATTGGATAGTTTATTTCAGCTGAATTAAGAATACGTGAATAGAAGGCAACAGGATGCAGAGGATCTTTTGGAGTCTGCCTCTGTGAGAGAATTGCCCCCAAAGCATAATTAGATGCATCTACTTCCAAGATGTACTGCAACTCAGAATTAGGGAATTGGAGGATAGGGGCCGTAGTGAAAGCTTTTTTTAAAAAATTGAATATTCCTTCTAAATCATCGTTCCATTTGAAGTGTGTGTCAGTTTTGGTCAAGTTAGTTAATGGTCTAGTCAAGTCAGCAAAATTTTTAATAAACTTTCTGTAGAAATTGGCGAAACCCATGAACCTTTGTATATCTTTTTTACTCTTTGGGGAAGGCCAATTTTGAATTACCGATATCTTATCATTATCCATCTGGATACCTTGGGGTGATACAATATAACCTAGAAATTTAATTTCTTTGGAGTGAAATAAGCATTTTTCTAGTTTAACATAAAGAGAGTTCTCTCGTAACCGTGTTAATACTAGGGTGACATGTTTGATGTGTTCAGTAAGTGAGGTAGAGAATATGAGTATGTCATCCAGGTATATTACCATAAATAAATCCAAAAAATCCTTGAAGATATCATTTATGAAATACTGAAAGGTAGCCGGGGCATTACAGAGGCCAAATGGCATCACAGTATATTCAAAAAGGCCATAACGTGTACGGAATGCTGTAAGCCATTCATGACCCTCCTTTATTCGTACCAAGTTGTAAGCCCCTCTAAGATCCAATTTAGTGTATATGGTAGCATTTTGTAATCTATCAAGGAGTTGAGGAATTAAAGGTAGTGGATAGCGGTTTTTTATCGTACGCTTGTTTAACTCTCTGTAATCGATAATGGGTCTTAGGGATTGATCTTTGTTTTTAACAAAAAAAATACCAGCCCCAGCTGGGGAGGTGGAAGGACGTATAAAGCCTTTCTTCAAATTATCTGCCAAATAAGTTTTTAGATGTTGTAACTCAGGATCAGAGAGGGGAAATATATGGCCGTAAGGTATATCAACACCTGGTAGGAGATCTATAGGGCAGTCATAAACCCTATGAGGGGGTAGATTCTCTGATTCTTTTTTGTCAAAGACATCAGCGAATGTTATGTATTCCTTGGGGATTTGTAAAGGAACATCAAGTAAAATTTGTTCATGATGGAGACACAAATTTTTACAATAAGGTGAATCAAAGATGACATGTGAAGTTGACCATTGTATAGTGGGATCGTGTTGTTTAAACCAACTGATACCAAGTATAATGGGATATAGAGGTGAGGGTATAACATCAAAAGTAAGAAATTCTGTGTGTTGGTCATGTGTGGTGAGCCTTAAAGGTATGGTGTGGTATAAGATGGGTCCTGATGTAATTTCCTTACCATCAATAAAACGAAGTATACTAGGCACCATTTTCTTAACTAGTGGAATTTTATTTACAATAGTGAATTGGTAATCTATATAATTGTGGCTGGCACCAGAGTCAAGGATTGCTTGTGAGTTGAGTCTTTGCTGATCCCACTGTAATAAGATAGGAAGGGAGCAATGATTAGATTGTGGTTGTTTAGCAGATAAACATATACTTGTGGTGTTCATCTTACCCTTCCTACGCTGTAATTGAGAGCAGTCCTTTACAGAGTGATCGATCCCTCCACAGTACATACAGAGATCTAAAGCTTTTCTTCTTAATTTTTCCTGTAGTGTTAATGGACCTCTGATGAAACCGAGTTCCATAGGGATTTCAGAGGCTTTTGTAGTTGTCTTAGGTGGATGTAGAGTAGTAACTGTTTGTTTGGTGGATGTTTCTAAGTGTGACTTTTCTGAGCGTCTCTCTCTGATGCGTCTATCTAATGTGATGCTAGCATCTATTAGGAGTTCTAAAGTCTCTGGGAGGGGTTGTCTAGCTAGCTCATCCTTGAGAGTATCTGAGAGGCCTAGGCGGAATTGATTGCGCAAGGAAAGGTCATTCCACTGTGTATCAGGGGACCATTTCTTAAACTCTGCGATGTAGTCCTCCACAGGCCTTTTATGTTGTCTCAGAGACCTCATTGCTGTCTCAGCAGACAGCTGTTTGTAGGGATCATCATATAGCTGTCCCATTGCTTTAAAAAACTGATCAAATGAGTACAGCAATGGGTCATTGGTTTCAAAAAACAAATTTGCCCATATACGTGGTTCACCACGTAGATAGGAAATTGTGGTGAGAACCTTCAAATGATCATTGAAGTATGTTTTGGGTTTTAATTTGAAATATAAGGAACATGAGTTTTTGAATTCCCTAAATTCTGAACGAATACCACTAAATGTTTGTGGAGGATTAGGTTGAGGTTCACTAGAACTAATATGTGTAGTGAGGGTATCAATTTTTTCATTGATGTATTGCTTTAAGGCAGAGTTTTCTAATTGTAGTGTATTTAACCCTGTTGTAAGGTTATCTACAGTTTGAGTTAATTTCTCTACATGAGATAATAAGGCTGCTGGGTCCATGGTGTGGCTTGATTGTTATTGTCAGCCTGTGGAAGGTAATCTCACCCCTATAAAGGAGAGAGGGAATTTTTAGGACCACAACTGCAGGTTTAGGAGTGTTGTGAATGTATCAGTGATTCTGTGTAAGTGAGGGAAGGCAGCAAGGATCAGAATCATTAGATACAGTTCACTTTAATATAAGGATAGGAGTGACAATGGCTGAGACCTCAGAGCATATAGCCCCACTCAGTATTGACAAACTGGTTCCCACATATAAACAACAAGCAATTGCAAATTAAAGTTGTAGACATACCATATCTAATCATAGGTGGCAGCAGACATAGTGTACAACTTAAGGCAACAAATAGGGTTAATGAGATTTATGCAGCAATTAGGTGTTGAATCTGAACTCTTAAGAATATAGGTTGAATAGAGCATTTACATATGAAGGCAACCTAACTAAGATTCTGAGACATGTCAGGAGTAATTGCTGAATGATCGTAAGTTACTTCGGTATGAGTTTGAAGGAAGCGCTTTTGAGACTTACTAGTAAAAGTAAAGGGTGAGGTCTGTCCGGACAGAGCGAAGTTCCCCTGCAGAGTTTGGGGAAATTGCAGCGTGTGCGATGGCGTGTGACGTCACAGCTTGCCGGTTCCGGTCCTGTGTTAGGAAGAGAGGTGAGCCGCGTCTGTCTCTAAAGTTGCAAGCAGGTTAGAGGGTGAGAAGCTGGATTCAACAATCAAGCAATTTGGTATGAGTAGGAGGGAAATTTAAACTGCTTGTTGGGGAAGAGTTATGTAAGTGTGAAAAGACACAGCTATACAAAGGATAAGGCAAAGAACTTAGTCAATTATTACAGTGTGTGGTTCTGAGTGGTAAGGATAGTATGGCTGGTTGTATGGTAAAGTATGCTTGTGGAAATGTTTTAAGACGATATGGTTTATTTGAGATTGATAGAAAGAAACCGGTATGTTTTGCTGTTCCGTGGTTTTATGTAAGGGTGGAATGTTGGATTAAAAAATATGGTTTGGAGAATGTTAGTAGGGAGATGTGGTGTGCAAACAGAATGGTGTTGAAAATGTTGGAGAAGAAGGAAGGTCTTGAGTTGATTGGGAGTTTGAATGAAAATGAATGTGTGTTGGTATGGAAAAATGTGTGTAATAAGTATTTGATGAATAGGCAGAAAGATATTAGTTGGATGAGTGTGCATAAGTGTTTGCCAACAAGGGATTTTCAGAGAATGCGTCGTTTAGTGGCTTCAGAAGTGTGTCCTAGAGATGGTTGTTTTCAAAGCGAGAGTGTTATTAATTTGTTTTGGAATTGTGAGTATGCTAGGGATGTTTGGAGAAGTTTGAAAAGGATGATTAAGGGTTTGACTGGAGTGCAGTTTTTTACTTTTAATATGATGATGTATGGTTTGTGTGGAAGTGGTGTGGAAAATGAGAAAGCAAGATTGATATGGTTGTTGGCATGTTGTGTGAAGGAGGTGTTGTGGGATGTGCGTAATATTTTGATTTTTAAGAAAGAGGTAGTTACTGTAGGTAATTGTGTGGGTATGATCCGTGGGAAGTTGTTTTTGTATTTTTCTTTTGATAGGAGGCGATATGGAGAATTAGATTCTGAAGGCATCTGGAAGACAAAGAAGTGGAAGGATTGGATTATTTAGGTTTTTTTTTTTTTTTCCTCCAGTTTGTTTTTGTCTGTATTTAAAATATGTTTAATTTTATTTTGTGTGATTATTTAAGTTTAATGTTTGCATTTTGATTTTTTTCTGATGACAAAAATTTGGGTCAATATTTCAGTTTTGTGACAAGAGATATTTTGTTTGCATTTGTTATTATGATTTTATTTTGTATATATGCATATATGATTATTTTTCTAATAAAAGAATTACGAAACGTACGTCTGGGGTTTTGCTGTTTCTCTTGTTCAGAGAGGGATTGCCTGGTATTTCGGGGCTGGACTGTACTGTGAAGTCAGGATCAGACTGATATGCTACAGGAAAGTTCTTCTTTGTGAAAGGCACATATTGAGCAAAAAGAGGCTGCTTCTAGGGTGGTAACTAGCCATAGAACAAGCTATTATGCTATTGTTCGTTCCCTGGTTGAGCGCTTCTCTCTTTTTATTTATGCAAATTATGACATTTAGGGAAGTCTCCCTAAGTGTGATGTGGGAATCCAGACAAGGACCCGTTGCTCAGTGTGCCTAGAGGGATATGGCTGCACCTCACTGACGAGGCCCACAATAGGCCGAAACGTACGTCTGGGGTTTTGCTGTTTCTCTTGTTCAGAGAGGGATTGCCTGGTATTTCGGGGCTGGACTGTACTGTGAAGTCAGGATCAGACTGATATGCTACAGGAAAGTTCTTCTTTGTGAAAGGCACATATTGAGCAAAAAGAGGCTGCTTCTAGGGTGGTAACTAGCCATAGAACAAGCTATTATGCTATTGTTCGTCCCCAGGTTGAGCGCTTCTCTCTTTTTATTTATGCAAATTATTACATTTAGGGAAGTCTCCCTAAGTGTGATGTGGGAATCCAGACATGGACCCGTTGCTCAGTGTGCCTAGAGGGATATGGCTGCACCTCACTGACGAGGCCCACAATAGGCCGAAACGTACGTCTGGGGTTTTGCTGTTTCTCTTGTTCAGAGAGGGATTGCCTGGTATTTCGGGGCTGGACTGTACTGTGAAGTCAGGATCAGACTGATATGCTACAGGAAAGTTCTTCTTTGTGAAAGGCACATATTGAGCAAAAAGAGGCTGCTTCTAGGGTGGTAACTAGCCATAGAACAAGCTATTATGCTATTGTTCGTTCCCAGGTTGAGCGCTTCTCTCTTTTTATTTATGCAAATTATGACATTTAGGGAAGTCTCCCTAAGTGTGATGTGGGAATCCAGACATGGACCCGTTGCTCAGTGTGCCTAGAGGGATATGGCTGCACCTCACTGACGAGGCCCACAATAGGCCGAAACGTACGTCTGGGGTTTTGCTGTTTCTCTTGTTCAGAGAGGGATTGCCTGGTATTTTGGGGCTGGACTGTACTGTGAAGTCAGGATCAGACTGATATGCTACACGAAAGTTCTTCTTTGTGAAAGGCACATATTGAGCAAAAAGAGGCTGCTTCTAGGGTGGTAACTAGCCATAGAACAAGCTATTATACTATTGTTCGTTCCCAGGTTGAGCGCTTCTCTCTTTTTATAAAGGGCAGAGAGCTCCAGTCCGGCTCAGACGCCAGCAAGGTGGAGGTGGAATACTGGTTTGGGCTGGTATCATCAAAGATGAGCTTGTGGGGCCTTTTCGGGTTGAGGATGGAGTCAAGCTCAACTCCCAGTCCTCCTGCCAGTTTCTGGAAGACACCTTCTTCAAGCAGTGGTACAGGAAGAAGTCTGCATCCTTCAAGAAAAACATGATTTTCATGCAGGACAATGCTCCATCACACGCGTCCAAGTACTCCACAGCGTGGCTGGCAAGAAAGGGTATAAAAGAAGAAAAATCTAATGACATGGCCTCCTTGTTCACCTGATCTGAACCCCATTGAGAATCTGTGGTCCATCATCAAATGTGAGATTTACAAGGAGGGAAAACAGTACACCTCTCTGAACAGTGTCTGGGAAGCTGTGGTTGCTGCTGCACGCAATGTTGATGGTGAACAGATCAAAACACTGACAGAATCCATGGATGGCAGGCTTTTGAGTGTCTTTGCAAAGAAAGGTGGCTATATTGGTCACTGATTTGTTTTTGTTTTGTTTTTGAATGTCAGAAATGTATATTTGTGAATGTTGAGATGTTATATTGGTTTCACTGGTAAAAATAAATAATTGAAATGGGTATATATTTGTTTTTTGTTAAGTTGCCTAATAATTATGCACAGTAATAGTCACCTGCACACACAGATATCCCCCTAAAATAGCTATAACTAAAAACAAACTAAAAACTACTTCCAAAACTATTCAGCTTTGATATTAATGAGTTTTTTGGGTTCATTGAGAACATGGTTGTTGTTCAATAATAAAAATGAATCCTCAAAAATACAACTTGCCTAATAATTCTGCACTCCCTGTATTCCCAAATAATCTTTGAACAAATGAGTATCTCTGCTCTACAAAAGAAAAAGATTAAAGCATTTTTTTTAAAATGGCTAAGAGTTATATTATCTTATCCTCGAGATATTCAATTCCCCCTTGTCAATAATTTTCGAAGATCAGATTATTTTGAAACTCTGATCTTGTCAGGGGTTTTTCCTACCGAATGGTATTGAATATGATCAAATCATCAGGGGGGAAGGGAAGAGCACCTGGGAAAAGTGGGGGGTTGGCTAAGATAAGAGAGAGAAATAGGGCCTGAATTTGTTTTCCCCCTCTTTTTTTTTTTTGTTGCTTCGTTTTGTTTGTCACTGGTGTTATAGGTTTGGAAGAGATATTTTGGGTACCAGATTATATCATGTTTGAATTCTATTGTTTGAATAAGAGGGAATTATATCTGTAATTATTTCTATAATATTTCAATACGATGTTTTCTCTGCTTCTAAGCTGTACCCCTTTTTTTTTTTTTTTTTCTTTTGATGTTTTTTGAACAAATGGATACCCTTTTTTCCTCTTAATTGAGGATTAAGGTAGAAAGATTTATAGTTGTGGAAAATACAACTTGGGTACTAGACTTTATTATGTTTGAATCACATTGTTAGAATAAGAGGGGACCATACCTATATTTATTTCTATATGATTACAATATGATGTTCTCTATATTCATAACTTGTACCCATTTTGGTTTCAATAAAAATTTAATATAAAAAAAAAAAAGAAACGAGAATGTCAGCTTATACTGGTCCTCCTCATGTACCTTTATGGTCCAATATCCCTGTGCACAATTAATGGCAGTGAATATTTTGGATCCCTGTATCTGTGCTAGGCACTGGTCAATATATGGCACAGGCCAGCCAGACATGTACACTCGCTTGTTTAGCTGTCTTAAGTCAGCACACAAATGCAATTGTCCATTGGGCTTAAGAACACCTAGAATAGGATTGTTATAAGAGCTATGCACCTGTCTGATAATACCTCTTTCTTCCAAGTTCCTTATGATTTCTGCGAGAGAATCATATGAGGCTAAAGGAAATCTGCATTGTTTAACAAAGACAGGTGGTGCATTGGGATCTGTTTGGATTCTTGCAATGTGCAAGTCAGTAGTCCCACAGTCATAAGAATCCCTAGCAAAAATATCCTTGTACTCCATAGTTCTCGTAATGAATTAGTCCTGTGGAAGCAGGAAGAGAAAGAGAGCGCCATATAGGGTAATATTGTTCGGTAGCTATGCACACCCAAACCTAATAACACGGACACCCCCCAATGGATGGCTACTCACAAGCGGGGCGGCACAACCCGCGATTCGTGCTCCGCTTTACGTGATCTGAGGCTGGCGTGTGAGAGATCCTGCCGAGAGTCTTTCAGGCGACTCATTTGGTCCCGTACTGTCTAGTGAGGCACTCCAGTTGTTCCGCCCCGCTTGTGAGTAGCCATCCATTGGGGGGTGTCCGTGTTATTAGGTTTGGGTGTGCATAGCTACCAAACAATATTACCCTATGTGGCGCCTCTTTCTCTTCCTGCTTCCACAAGACTAATTCATCATCTCTACTTTTCGAGAGTGCTGCCGGATTTTTCACTGATTTCCTATACACTAGCACACCTCCGTAGAATCTTCAATTCTATTCCTACTGGACTCAATAGTTCTCGTAGCTGTTGGCGTTCATCATCGCTGAAACAGCCATTAACTAAAGATTTGCTCTTCAATTATTTGCTAAAATCCTGGAAAGATTTTAGGCTGTCCTATTTCATAGGCTTCTTCCAACCTAGAGGTGAGGTCCCCTTGATTATAATTTATATTGCCCCCATGACTCAATACTAGAGAGGCTTCTTTAATTTTACAGATGCCTTCCTTTGAGCTGAAAGAGAGAAATATATTTCATCACCTTAAGTTCAGCTATCTGCGCTAATAAGTCTTCACTTGTATAGCTAGCTTACTGTTTTAAGTTCAATTTAGCATATTTAGTTTTACCAAGGTAATGCACTTGCATAGGGATAAATAGATCCTCTTTAACGCTCTCAATTCCTGTGAGGTATTGAGTGTGGCCTCCCCCTTTAGGGAACTTAGCATCCCCCTTGTGTAGAGATATGATTAATACATCGCCGTCTAAGGAAATATTTGCTGTCTTTCCAGGCAAAATTTTAAAAGTATTATCATCAGAGCCACTTAAAGGAGTCTGATCATCTATTTGTAAGATAGTGATTTCAGGCACAGGGTTATTCCTGAAATGAATCTCCACAGCATCGGGTTTTCTTCCACCACGTGACAGTTATGTCGGGTGTGAGATATACCGGATCGCTCATAATTAATAGGCCTTTTTACTTGTGACCGAATAACATTATTTATGCAATCAATTATGGTGCGTAATCACTTCAGGAGATCACTACCAAAAATAAACAATCAGTTGACAGATCCACTATAATGACAGGGTGTCTTATTACCCTGTTCCCCAGTTTTAATGTTAACCATGCAGTACCGTAGACTTTTAGAGAGTCACCCCAACACCGATTAGTGAACCATCAAATTCTTTTATTTTATGTTTGTGGGGTGTTAGCTCATTTAGCTGTGTGTAGTACCTGTGAGATAAAAGAGATGCCTGGGATCCAGTGTCAATCAATCCCATGATAGGGTTGGAGACTGAATCCTGGAGCTCAGCTAATACATAATATCTTCCTGCAATTTCTACCATTTCACACATAAAATTGGCATTATCACACCTCTGTGGGCATCGCCACATGTTACCTGAATCCGCCATGTTACCTGATGCAGAAGAAATTTCATTCTTACCAGTACCCTCTATTATAGAGTCAACTGGGTTCTTGTGTACTGCATCTGCAGAAATAAGGTTAAGAGAATGCTGCAAAGGAAGAGATTTGTTAGAGCTTCCAGGCTGAGGTTGCTCGTCATCACAGCTAAATCGTCCATTTCCGGTCTGTAGGGAGAGAATATGATTAGTACCATTATTGACATTTAGCATTTTATTTGGTATATCTCTCCCCCCTCTCTCAGGTAATACTGCAGTATTTATGATTGTGCCTGTGGCCCACTGCTGGCCACTGGCTGTACCCCTAAAAAAGGATTATTAGGGTTTTGAGCCGTATAAGCTTGGCTCATATTAGTAAATAGTGTACATAATTGACTAACTTGCGTACTGAGTTGGCCCACTTGAATAGACAAGCTATCTTTACCCATGGACCTATTTTTTGATGTCCCAGGATACGGATTCCTAGATCCTTGGGATTCCTCAGAATCATAGCTATTGTTCCTATTTTGACGTGGTTGTCTTTGGGGTTCAACTTGTTCAGTGTTAGTATTTTGGGGAGCACTATTTACTTGGGGTGTCTGGTTACCCTGAGAGTATTTTTGCCACTTTTGGTTTTTATTTTTACAGGGATACTGATTATTTTGTGGGCGTTCATCTCTTTGGGAATAATTATTTACCTGGGTATGCCCCCCATTTTGAGTATAGTCTCTCTGCATTTCAGCCCGTGTTGGGGGAAGGGCAGAGTTAAAACTTTGTGGGGATGGCCTGTTTTCTCGGGCCACCTCCGCATAGGTTTTCTTTTTAGACTCCAAATTGAGGGGGCTTGGTGACACCCTAATTTCTGCCACAATTTTGGGGTTGGGTTTTGGTTCCCTTTTAACCCCCTGTTCACCGGACTACTGAATAGAGTATAACTTTGTACTCTCTTTGATCAGCCAGTCCAATGAGCATTTTTCATCAAAATCTCTAGCTAAATTAAGTTTGATGGGCGCTGGCAATGGTTTGAAAAATAAATTCATAAATTCTGAGCATTCAAATATGGGGTAGTCTTCGGCCATACTGTACGCACTTTTCAGTACAGAAATGAATTCTATAGGACTTTGATTCGCACTACTTTTTAAACCATGAACAGCTATTTTCGCTGCAGTTTTAGTGCGATATTGCCCGAATTCTTTTCTGCACTGTCATTTTGTCTCATTCCAGGAATGAATATTCATATTTAATACTTTAGTGAAGCAAAGAATTTGTGATATTTACCTTCAAATACCCAGGGCAGAAAGTCAATTTTTGACTGCTCACGTGTGACATTCATTATGCATAAAGCATTTTCAAAGGCCTCTAAGTGGTCAATTATAGAAGTGGTTCCATTTTTGGAAAATTTAGGTACTGCATCCTTTAAGAAAGTAATTATTTTAGGGGTGTCATATACCTTATTAGACGTATCTTGGGCTCTCCTATAAACCTTATTTTGGGAGCTGGAACACCCCCTATCTGCCTTATATTCACTATGGGGAGACCCCTTACGTATATTAGTACTACGTGGGCTATTTGGGTAGCTGGCTCCGCCCTCTGACTCACTACTAGCGTTGCCTTCCCCCTCCTCAGCTGAGTTATAGCAGTTCCCTGAATTTATAACATGAGGTGACTGTCTATTTGGGAAATTTATTTCTGACCCAATAGGGGTCCTTTGTCTAAATTCTTCCCTAAATTTCTGCAGTTCATTTCTGATTCTTTAAGGGATTTAGAATTATCTGCATTATCCTCATTGCTAATAGAGAGGTTTTCATTATAACGATACAACTTTTTTCAACCACTTAGTTCTTTCTGGCTTTGTGTGAGTTGTTTATTTAACTCTTGTATTTTAGCTAGTAAATTTAGGTTATGCTAATCTAAGGCGGCCATGTCTTGTTTAAATGTAACAATTTCATTTTTGGCTATATTTAAATACTCTTCTCATCTGTGTGATGAGCGATTATTATTGTCTAACTCCTGTAATTGCAATTCCTTCTCTATGAGGTATAGCGACATTTCGTCAATAATGCATATTACAAGGGGCCAACATTTTAGTATTAGTTCATCCCATTTTTTGAGATTTTTGCATTGATTAATTTTTAATAGTTCTAGGAATAATTCACTTTTTTCATTCCATCTTCCATCATCAATAGGAATATTTTTAGCCTTAATTGCAAGCATATCCATATAATCATTTAAATCACC
Organism: Bombina bombina; assembly: GCF_027579735.1. Taxonomy (NCBI): domain Eukaryota; kingdom Metazoa; phylum Chordata; class Amphibia; order Anura; family Bombinatoridae; genus Bombina; species Bombina bombina. The sequence continues at coordinate 791,729,287 of NC_069504.1, read as the reverse complement.
CGCAATATTGCACCTCTTTTTAATGTAGCCTATAATGTCCATCTTAAGGACATCCCCCTGAGTGAGGGGTAACCTTGGAGAACATATTTCAACACTATGTATAGAATTAATTTTTTCACTTCTAGTAATAGACATTATTATATTGGCTTAGTATTTAGTTAAATTAAAACGCTAATACAATTTTTACCAACAAGAGAAAAAAAATTATATTTTCAAAAATATTAATATTAATTTTGAAATATAAAAAATCAATTTATCAAAAAAATAATAATAATATTTCAAGATATTAATATTTATTTTGATATATTTAATCACAAAAAAAATTATTTTCTTTTTTAGAATATTTTTTTAAATAATTTATATTTACTACAAATATATCATATCAATGTGATAAATATTAATAAAATCTCAGCAGTGTGCCTCCAAATAATATGTCAGTATATAGTCGGATTATAATACAATATATTTAATAATTATTCTTTAAAATAAACCCCCAATAAAATGCATATACAAAACAATTAAAATTAATGTAAATTCCTAAATTCTTTATATTAGTTAAAATTTATAGACACATTGAATTATATTTATAGGAACCAGGTTATGAATCAAACTATACAAATTTATGCTGTTATAATATGCTATACAAAGATCATAAACATTACCTTATTCACAATAATATCCCAAATCAGAGTTGCATTTAAATATCACAATGAGATGCCAGGGTATGGTTTGTTAACTTCTAGACAAATATACTTAAGCTATTTAGCCCGCAAATGATTCTATACAACTCTAATTAAAACCCCAGAAGTTATATATATTCTTAACACAGCCAGTTTATATGTCAATGTATCTAAGCTGAAATAAATTATTTAGCACTGGCAGCAATAAGGCAAATTCTAAAATATATTTATATGGCTACAATTATAAATTATTGGCAAACAAAAGATTAGTTTTAAACTACACAGGATTATGAATGCAAGCTAACATACAAAGTGCCCTTTTAAAATTACTAACTGCAATTTAGTTATAGTTACCAAATACCTTTGATTTAAATATCAAAAATATAGATTTATCAATCGCGAATACTTCACCAAAATAACCAAATCAATAATTCAGCTTCCAGAACTTCTTGTTTTACCTCATATGAATAAAGGTATTGCAATCTGGATAATAAAAAGGTAGCCCAATTTTGCTTATAGTGACTGTGTTCCAATGCAGCAATTTATCAGTCCAAAATTTAGCAAACAGTCAGCCAGCCCTTCTATCCTTTTGCATTCAGGTTATATCACGTGATAGTCCCCTCCCTTTATTATTCTAGTCATCGGTAAAACAATATGATAGGGCCTTCGGAAGCTTGTCTCTGATTCGCACTTGCGGAGCTTGTCTCTGATTCACCCTTGGGTCTGAACATCTCATAGGTTATTTTGGGAAACGCCTCCCTGAGCAGCCAAATTACTTTTGGCTGTAATACCGTTTCTGATCTATAGATGGCAGCAGACACCCAGGAATGCAGCCCCACCATCAAATATTTATAACAGTCTAATTATTTAACTTTAATATGTTTATCCTACATATTATCATCTCTTGTATTAATAAATCATATGTTTTATATATTGTCCGCATAGTGTCATTTTCTCTGATTATTTCAAGACCAAATGTGAAAATATTCCACTTACAATATATTAAAATGCGTTTAAAAGTCATATTTTCTATGAAACGATTTAAAAGGGCTATAATACCTTTATCATGGATTGAATTACTTTCTCAGTTATCATCTTAATATGACATACATACCTTGAGATCAGCAAATATTTGTCATTTTCATATAATTATATCTACATTGGATTACTATCCCATACAGATTAATATATCATATCTGTATATTTCTTTTTGAGTGTATAAAACATAGGATATTATTTAAAGTACCAATTATATATGTACTTATTATATGCCTGAAAGATATAAAGAAATAGGTTATTAAAATTGGACATTTTAAAATTGACTGTATTGCTACTTATTTAATTCAGCCTATATATCCCAATTTGTCCCTTAGATGTCTGGCATTCTATTATATCTCAATAGGAATGCTGTATATTTCATATTTCTAACAAATTTTGAATGCATATATATATTTATACAGTCTGAGAATCAATTATACTTTAGATTTAAATACAAGTTGTATTTTAAAAATGAATTTAACAGCCACAACGCAATATATGTTTCTGCCTGGCCAAACTTTCATCTATACGTAACGTCTATAATTTGTGGATTCAACACAACAGGGGCAATCAACTCTTGCATACCCTTAGGCCATGTCTGTTTATTTACAGGGGTCTGATAAGTTTATTACCCATCATGGGCAGGAAACCAACTTAAAACAGAGCAGCCACATGGTGACATCTTTTTGAAATAACTGCCTGATCTTTGAAATGACTGCCTGAACTAATTTGACCAAATATTTCAGAGCAAGAAGAAGGGGGTGTCTTATAGGAACTTTAATTTCACACCTTAGGCAGGAAACCTTTGAAAGCAATTCCCTTATTCTTGAAATCCGTGTTTCATAACAAGAGGGGGTTGTTTTACAGACAGTTTCACAAATAAAATGATTTATAAATCTATGTGTAGATAAATATACATACATATATATATAATTTAATAATACTCAGATATCCTGACACCATGTTCTGGGCAAGCGCATTAAATTTATCTTGGACTTGTTCTACATCTTCTTCACCTAGTCTTAAGGAATAATTTTCATCCCTCAGTTGCTCCAATTGTGAGTTTTTTCCTTCAATCTATCTGGACATTTCATCGTTCACATAGAGGAGCAGACCCCATGTTTTTAGGGCTGGCTAAGTTTTAATAACCCGTGAAATATTTCATTTTCGCCACACCACATATTATTTAAAATATTTTTGGCCTTAGTCTTAAGTATCTTAATAAAAGCGTCTAATTCTCCCCTAATATTTTATTTATTTTTAAGCTGAGTAATAGCTTCAGTAATGGGCGATTTTGGGGAACATATTTCAATATTGGGTAGAGATTCAATTGAGTCGCTTCTTGTAACAGAAATTATAATTTTGGCTTAGTATTTAATTAACTTAAATCGTCAATACAATTTAAATTTTTTTTTTTAAATAATTTCTATTTACTATAACATATATTATATCAATGTGATAAAGAATAATAATCTCCAGCGAGTGCCTCCAACGTTTTATATTTCCTAGATTACAATATTATTTAATTCTCAGCAATAACCTCCAATATATATATATATATATATATATATATATATATATATATATATATTCGTAACAATATTTTTGATTAATGGAATTATGAACATTAATATTTAATCTCAAATTAAATTAATTCCTGAGTTCTGACCAGTTAATCTCTAAAAACACATTGATTATATCTATGTAGAAAATAGTGTATTAATTATGACCAAATATATATGTCTATTATCCCATGAATGGACGAAACACTTCTACAATTTAACCTTAACTCAAAATGATTTAAAGGTACCTCAGTATTATGGACCTAATATTTCTATAAATTAACCTCAACTCAAATGAGTCGCTTATTAAATATTACCCAGGGATTATACTAGAATAATTTATAAATAGCCAGAAAGTTTAAAAATTTTAATATATATAGCTTATTTAACATTGTTTGTATTCACCTATGTTCAAATCTCACAAATAAATCTTAGCTTAACTCTCACAATGTAATGGAATTTCCAGGGAAATATAATTCACTATTTTCATACCAATATAATCTAATATACTTCACTTAAACCCAGAGATTGTTACACAATACTACCAATTTAACATATACCAATTAATCTAGCATGAAATAACTTCTTTTTTAGCCACAATAAAACAAATTCTAAAATATATCACAATAACTACGAATAACTTATGACATTAAAATACATAAATTCTTTCTTAATAATAATATTTAACACTAGTATACTTACTACCCTGGTCTAATTAATATTAAATATAAGAATAAGATACTTTTTAATTCACAGCTGCAGCTATACTATGCTATAACAAATTTCTTTGCTAAGGCCTATTTACTTTATAAAAGAAATTAAACGCACATACATTACCAGATAACCAAATTGAGAGTTTCAGCTTAAAAATATTCTATTGGTCATACATGAAGGAATATTCCATATTTTGCAAGGGTACAGGTCACAGAGTATCTATTTTGTCCACAGAGAGTGTTCCAGCCAGGAGTCAGAGAAAGTATAGGCCCAGAATGTGTGTATCTCTCTCTTACAAAGTGAGACTGTCATCTCTTGCATAGAGTGAAAGCCTATATCAGTCATAAGCCATTCCTTCATTCTCTAATCATTCCAATAGGATCTGGTTATGCCCTTTGACCCGGAGCTCACCTCTCATAGGTTACTGGTAATGCCATTCAATTTACTTAAATTGAATTTCTCTGGCTGTAACTCACATATCGGACACCAGAGGGCAAAAGGAATGAGAGCGTAGTTTCATTTCATATTTAAAATATTCTGTTTCTCAATTACAGGGATATATATTTTTATCAAATGTCTATTTAATACACTCATATTTTATTGCTCAATAAACTATTTGGCCAATTTGATATGGTATTATTTAGTTTAGCTGAGCATGTATATTTCAATACCAAACATGGGTATATTGATCTAGTATTAGACATATTTATAATTGCATATCTGCTTACATATAATACACATATATTCAGTGTGTGTCTCAATACAATTCTACTTACTATTTTAAGAGATGTATTTAAGTCACATTTTTATGAGGGGACTTAAAAGGATTTTAATTTAATACTTTCAGTATGATATTAATTAATATATCAGTTCATTTAATGCATGAAATAATATAAATTCATTGGACAACTTATTGAAGATGTATTCATTTCCAAACCTCATTGGGATCAGATTCTGAAATAAAGCAAATGCTGTTTATTTTGAAATATCGTCAAACATTTTAAGTTCAATACAGATACATATTCCCTTCACTTCATATTTAATATATTATATAAAAATAGACAATCTCTTAGACTAATTTATTTACATTAATCCCATACTGAGGTACAAATTATATATCTGAAAGTTACCTAAAAATGTATTTTAGACTTTAAAATTTTATATGGACTTTTAACTTCCCCCTATAATACCCATTTGAAGCTGACATAGGTCTAGGGTTTTGTATATTTAACTCGGTATGGAACAATTAACATTTCTTGGCCATCCTGAAAATGTATCTCAAACTGCAGACTTCCGGTCTCTCTGACCACAGGGGTTCATGTGATCTAATAGTAAATCTTATTACACAATTCCAGGCAGTGATCAAAAGTTTCTTTGAAGTGACCTTAACTCTTACAATTTGAGATAAATGTTCTCTTTTGAATTCTGAATATAAATAATATAAATAATATATGAGCATACTATGTCGAGTTCTAGACATTAATATATTTATTGCATCTGTATGGGAGGATTCATATAGGGGTCTTTATGAGAAAATATCATATCAAGACTAACACGCTAAACGTGTCGATTGTATGTAGTAAATGAAAAGGAAAAATAATTAACCTAAACAAAGGAATAATCATATATATACAAAAAATACATATGTGTATATTGTATAATGTTCATTCTAGAACTTTTTCCACCTTTAATGTGACCTATAAACTGTACAACTCAATTGAAAAACAAACTGAAATCTTTTAGGCATAGGGAAATAAAAATAAAAAAATAAAATAATATGGTTGCATACGTGTGAACACCCTTAAACTAATACTTTATTGAAGCACCTTTTGAATTTATTACAGCACTCAGTCTTTTTGGGTATGAGTTTTTCAGCATTGCACATCTTGACTTGGCAAGATTTGCCCACTCTTCTTTGCAAAAACACTCTAAATCTGTCAGAATGTGAGGGCATCTCCTGTGCACAGCCCTCTTCAGATCACCCCACAGATTTTGAATTGGATTCAGGTCTGGGCTCTGGCTGGGCCATCCCAAAACTTTAATCTTCTTCTGGTGAAGCCATTCCTTTGTTGATTTGGATGTATGCTTTGGGTCGTTGTCATACTGAAAGATGAAGTTCCTCTTCATGTTCAGCTTTCTAGCAGAAGCCTGAAGGTTTTGTGCCAATATTGTCTGGTATTTGGAACTGTTCATTATTCCCTCTACCTTGACTAAGGCCCCAGTTCCAGTTTTAGAAAAACAGCCCCAAAGCATGATGCTGACACCACCATGCTTCACTGTGGCTGTGGTGTTCTTTTGGTGATATGCAGTGTTGTTTTTGCGCCAAACATATCTTTTGGAATTATGGCCAAAAAGTTCAACTTTGGTTTCATCAGACTAGAACACCTTTTGCAACATGCTTTTGGGAAACTTCATATGTGTTTTTGCAAAATTTAGCCAGGCTTGGATTTTTTTTTTGTAAGAAAAGGCTTCCGTCTTGCCACTCTACCCCATAGCCCAGACATATGAAGAATACGGGCGATTGTTGTCACATGTACCACACAGCCAGTACTTGCCAGATATTGCTGCAGCTCCTTTACTGTTGCTGTAGGCCTCTTGGCAGCCTCCCAGACCAGTTTTCTTCTCATCTTTTCATCAATTTTGGAGGGACATCCAGTTCTTGGTAATGTCACTGTTGAACCATATTTTCTTCACTTGATGATGACTGTCTTCACTGTGTTCCATGGTATATCTAATGCCTTGGAAATTTGTACCCTTCTCCTGACTGATGCCTTTTAACAATGAGATCCCTCTGATGCTTTAGAAGCTCTCTGCCGACCATGGCTTTTGCTGTAGGATGCGACTAACAAAATGTCAGGAAAGACCTACTAGAACAGCTGAACTTTATTTGGGGTTAATCAGAGGCACTTTAAATGATGACAGGTGTGTACTGACTCCTATTTAACACAATTTTTTAATGTGATTGCTTAATTCTGAACACAGCTACATCCCTAGTTATAAAAGGGTGTGCACACTTATACAACCATATTATTGTAATTTTGTATTTTTATTTCCCTTTACCTAAAAGATTTCAGTTTGTTTTTCAATTGAGTTGTATAGTTTATAGGTCACATTAAAGGTGGAAAAAGTTCTGAAATGATTTAGCTTTGTCTCATTTTTTTACATCACAGAAACATGACATTTTAACAGGGGTGTGTAGACTTTTTATATCCACTGTATATATATACACATACATATATAGATGGTGGCTAACTGCAAATAGTGAACTAGAGCTAGTAAATGCATTCACTGTACACTAGTGTATAAACAGAAATGCTTAATTGAACATCATGTGCTATGCATACTGTAATATAGTATAAACAGTGAAAGCATTTGACGGAGGGAGAGAAGGAGGGATGGATGGATGAAGGAGACCCAAGGTTACCGCTTTAGATTTAGACAAGTTTCTTAATGATGTTGAATCTGTTATGTATATGTATATGTTAAACAACTTTTTATATATGAGTATAAAACATATGAGTCCCGTGGGGGACTTAAGTTAGACCTCCTATCCATGCTCAGAAAATCTGAGGGGGATCTATATAGATAACACTGAAAACAATAATACTAGACCATAGAAAACAAGTCCTGGGTAAAAGCTTATCATCCAAATGGGTCCCAATTACCAGTGGTTAATAAAATCAGTCTCGATATTTAACCCAGAGGGCTGCCTAGTCCCCAAGGTAAATATCCAATAAGCCTCTTTTTTATAGAGGTCTCTAGTCCTATCTCCACCTCTCGGTTTCTTCCTGATCTGGTCTGTAACCATCCAAGTAAATCCACTCACACTTTTGCCAATTTTGCACATCAATGAAGTGTCTAGCTACCCCAATGGCTTGATGGCCACGTTCAATGTCATTTATGTGAGCACGTATTCTCTCCCTGACCTCATGTGAGGTACACCCCACATACTGTTTATTATATTCTGAACACATAATCACATAAATGACAAATTGAGACCTGCAGTTGGTGCAGTGAAGATGTGAATAGACCTTTTGTGTGGTTACTGACTGAAAAACTTTACCCACTACAACATGACCACAGGCTTTGCAAGAACTCTTGCCACATCTATAGTGTCCTTTTTGGGATAGCCAACTACTTTTTGCCTCTGGCTTTCTCAGCATAGATGGAGAAATGATGTTTCCTATTGTTGCATTCCGTCTGGGGACACAGAAACATCTGTCTCAAATCTCATCCTTCAGATCATCTTAGTATTAGGATAACCAACAAAAGCATCACTACTTTCTTCTGGACCTGACCAAATAAAGAGCAGATAGTCAATATATCTTTTGTAACCTTTGATTGATGGATGGAAAGGATTTTGATCTGCATACACACGTGTGAACTCCCACCAGCCCATGGATATATTTGCATAGGCTGGGGCAAAGTTAGCCCCCATGGCTGTCCCACGCTGTTGCAGATAAAATTGCCCTCCAATCTCAAAGTTGTTATGTGTTACTAAAAAATCTAACACATCCAAGATATACGTAACCAATTCTGCTGAGTAATTACCACATTTGTTGAGCATGAATTTTGCCGCTTCCAGCCCTTTATCATGGGGGATGGCTGAATACAGCCCCACCATGTCTACTATTAACCAACCCATGTTTGTGCTCTATTCATAGCTATTCAATAGCCTTAAGAGATGTTTAGTATCTCTTAGGAATGATGGAAGCTTATAGACTACTGGTTGCAGTAATGATTCAAGTCAGTTGGATAAGTTCTAAAAAAGAGGCCCAATGCCAGAGACTATTGGGTGTCCTTTCACTCCCACCAAGGACTTGTGGACCTTCGGGAGGTGATGGAAAATAGGAACCACTGGGTGTTTAACAAAAAGATAATCAAAGGCATCATCATCAAGAATGCCTAATTCTTTACCGACATCAAGCAAATCATGAAGTCGGGCTCTATATTGGTTAGTTGGTTCCCCTGGCAATTTCATGTAGCCATCACTGTCTTTTAATTGCCTTTCTGCTTCCAACACATAGTAAGATTTATCTAATACCACTATAGAGCCCCCCTTGTCTGACTGCTTGATAACGATATCCTCTCTCTTTTGAAGCTACCGTAAAGCTAGCCTTTGGTTATGAGTTAAGTTGTCAAAAGATTTGTGTTGGTCAGCTTCTAATTTCAACAGGTCTTCCTCCACCCTCTTATGAAATGACTCTAGGGCATGGCCCCTGATCTGTGTAGGGAAAAAAACTGACTTTGGTTTAAACCACTTATGAAAACTCTTAAGGGATACATCATCTATGCCCTCTGATTCCAATGAATACAAGGCCAGAAAATATCTGGCATCATTTAAATCAAAATAGTCATGTTGTGGACTAGTGTCATACTCTATATTAACCCTCGGTGTAGTTGGGTTATGTTTATAGAATTTCTTAAGGGTGAAACCCTTAATAAATCTGATAATATCAATTATGGTATCAAAGATATTAAATTTGGTGGAGGGAACAAAGTTTAGACTCAAACTGTCAGGGAGAAGGGCTACCCTGAGTGCGAGAGAGGAACCCTATAGCAAGAATCACACAATCCAAAGGCAAGGTACAGACAAGGGAAATCCAAAAGGTGTAGTCAGGGTAATATTAGTCGGTCCAGGCAGCAAGTATCGTAAGCGGAAATCAGGCCAGGGGTCAAAACCAGGAAATCTAAGATCAAAGGAAGGGAATAGAAATAGAGAAAATACAATGCTTAGTTATGCAGATAAACTCAGCAACAAGCCAGGGCTCAGACCGGAATTTAAACCTAACAGGGCCCAGGAACGCCCCCCCAGTATCCAAGACAACGATAGCATCAGATACCTAGTACCCAATGAGAAGACAGAGAGAGGCGTGTCACAAAGATTCCCCTAGCAGATGCAAATCCCCTGTGACGCCGTCCTCACACATGCACACACATGCACGCGAATGCCAAGGCGCACCAGGCGCAGACGAAACACTAGGCACAATCACTGCCGAGGAGAAACCTGCGACGGCGCCCTCCGCCTTACCCACCTGTGAACAGGTAAGAAGGTATCCCTGGTACCCCTGGTTCAATGACACAAACCTAGGACTGAGAGTTCCACCTCTGTCAATGCGACCTTTGATAAATTTATGATGTGTGATCTTTGTATCTGTTTGTTTGTCCCGCCTCAGTGAGTACTGATCCTTTTGTGTTGCAGGATTCGTGTTTGTTAGGTTTAGAGTGCCTGATTTTTCTATTCCTCCCCCTCCTGTTTCTTGCCCTTGGGCCAAATGAAAAACCTGCTGACATGACTGTGTGTTGTTGCCACTATGTGTGGTCTGTGCTTTATTGTATTTATTTCCGCTCTGTGGTTTTGGAAACTCAGGTTTTTTAGATCTAGCTGATGTTTCCATTGACCCATACGGGTCGATTGGGCCTATATTACTATTTGTGGGCAGAGATTGAGGGAGTAGTGGGAGTGGGGGAAGGGGATATGCTGGTTGTGCATCAGGCCTAGCGGCCTGGGCTGCTGCCCCTGCATTATCTTCTGATGACTGTCCACTGGACATAAATGTCACAAAGTCCTGTAGATTATTGTCTTTACTGGATTCAGGATCAATATCTGAGAAGGAAACCTTCTTCTGTGCTTTTTTACCTTCTTTCTTGTTTTGATAGGCTCTCTTGTTTCCCTGGTTCCTGTTCTTATAGTTCCTCTTTGGGCTCCAGTTGTAGACCCTGTTATTTTTATAGTACTCTGCATCTCTGGAGTATTTATATATATATATATATCCTCCATGTGTATCTGCACTCCCAATGTCATATAGTCGCCAACCAGGGTGCCAGATCAAATAATATTCATAGTATTCTTCAACATAGGACTGCACTCACTGGGTTTTATAATTTTTTTTAATTTATTAGGTAACGTTTCGGAGTTCACAGACCCCTTCCTCAGACCAGAGCAAACATGCAACTAAACACAGTGACTTATATACCCCTTAAGCCCCACCCACCACCAAATCAAAAAAATGCCAGTATTGGTAGTAAGGTCACACTGAGGTATACAGGGGTTGTCACCATGACAACCCTAGTTTTGGCGCAATTCACATTTGATTTGGTGGTGGGTGGGGCTTAAGGGGTATATAAGTCACTGTTTAGTTGCATGTTTGCTCTGGTCTGAGGAAGGGGTCTGTGAACTCCGAAACGTTACCTAATAAATAAAACATTTTTATAAAACCCAGTGAGTGCAGTCCTATGTTGAAGAATACTATCTATCTATATATATATATATATATATATATATATATATATATATATATATATATATATATATATATATATATATAGCAAATAACCTCAAAGATCAAATAAGCACTCACTGGGCTTCAGTCATCTGTGACAAAAAAAACTTTATTTTGTGACGTTTCGGGACACCAAATAGTCCCTTCCTCTGACAAACAACAATAAAAAATTGCAACCTTATAAAGGCTAGTGAAACCCTCCCCCAAACTGTGAACCAATTAACAAGATTAGTGTGTGAGGACAGAAGAAACAAGTCTCCTGATAGGACAGTGATACTGTTAAAACACGCCTGATAGGCTAAGGACATAGGTGATTAGAGTGAATAAAACTGTGTATATTTGTGTAAACTTAGTGTGCATAAAATTAAAATCAACATTCTGGGTCCACAATATGTCAACCCGTAGTTTGATCAAAACTAAGGCATAATTAATGTGCAAAAACCAGAACATAAGCTTATATGTTTGCAAATCGTCTTTGACCAATCAGATCTGTGCATACAAATTCCCTTCTAAAACCACCTATCAAAAACGGCCAAACAAGAACTGGTTACTAATCCGGCCCCCTTTCCTCTATTTACTACATGTTGTTATTCAGGTAATGAGAACTCACACATGAATCATAGACAACAAGCACCTAGTATGTTTTTTAGACAATGCGGATCGAGATGTCATGAAAAGAGATCAAACCGTATGTGTAAGAACATAAACTATAAAAATATAAAAAAATATATTAGCTGGGCCATATGTGTTGACAACGGCACCAACAGCCAATAAAATATCACGATTGAAACACACCCCTTAATACACCAATCATGGTGTACGCTTGGAACACCCGCCCATGTAGCTGATAGGCTGGATGTCAACACCCACTAGCCAGTAGAAACGCCGCAATATCGGCTCATCGTAACAGGCTGCATTCTCCAATGAGGTGGTAATATTAGACCACATACCCTAAATGCACCAATCAGCTGTGAAGAACCATGCAAAGTTTCATCCCACCTGTCAGATATTAAAAACTACGGCAGTGATCTAAAACACAGTGCTAACACAAACCTAGAACGGACTATCAAATGTAAAGCCCAACACATACATCCGTGCCTGCCCTATCTCAAATATGAAAGCCAATAGAAACGCCGCAATATCGGCACATAGTAACAGGCTGCATTCTCCAATGAGGTGGTAATATTAAACCACATACCCTAAATGCACCAATCAGCTTCGAAAAACAAAGTTTCATCCCACCTGTCAGATGTTAACACAAACCTAGAGCGGACTATCAAATGTAAAGCCCAACAGATACATCCGAGCCTGCCCTATCTCAAATCTGAAACTAATGTAATCACCGCCAACGTTCTAACAACGCTCATCAGCAACAGCAAGTCAGTGTTAAAAACAGCGCATAAGTGTGAGAAAGCGCTACAATGTAAAAAAACAAATTACTGAGTCACCTACCCAGTAGATATGTCGGGTCACTTTCCCAATCAGGAAGAACAACAGTACACAAACCAAAATGGTACATCATGCCCGCAAGGATATCATGCCCACAAAAGTATCAAGTGCTCTGAAAGACACACACACAGGGACCCCGCTGAAAAGCGGAGACAACGTAAACCTCCAAATGCAAAAAAACAAAACAGTACACCGTGCATGGCAATATAATCCATCTATCTCACAATGTTTCACAGAACATACTATATGAACCTCACCAACTCAAAAAAGAGTTGCTATAACCTAAAGACAAAATGGATGGCCTAATGTATAATGAAAAACAAAAAAACAAAAAACATTTCTCAAAGGAATGTCCACAGAAAGCTCTAACCAATCCCTCTGTTATCCAACTAATACAATAGAGCACAAGTCTCCGACATCAGGGTGGAAAACTATATTTAGGTTAAGAAGGTAGATATTCCAATCATATTTAGCAAACATATGTATCCTAAAATACCCAAATATCACTGACAGTCAACTAAGTTGACAGTGGACCCAAAGAACGTGAAGTATATTAAAAACAAAATTAAAAACACTAATGTAGTTACTTCAATATAGTCTACAGGAACAAAATTAGCTGAAAAAGGAAGACCTACTCATATTGGGGTAAATATGAACATGTCATATGTAATAGGTGTAATAAATAAACAAAAATTAACAGAAATAAATACAGAATTTCTCATTCAAAAAGGCCATAAGGAATCAAAAATAACAAAAATAAAAATAAAAAGTTCCAAAAAATATATAAAAAAATAAGACCAAAAAATAGTACCAAAAAACTGTACCAAAAATTGAATATGTTGGGATATCTCCCAACAGCTAAATCATGGACTCTCATTACAAATCAGCTTCAATGGATTCTCTCATAAATTAAAGGTAGCATTGCCATCCAGTGTGGACGTTGAGACCTCTTGGTTGTGTGGTTCCAAGTTCATAGATCCATCTTGCCTCTTTTTTCAACAGGATAGTTGCCCTGTTGCCTCCCCTTCTTAATCTCGGGACATGGTCAATGATCCTGAATCTCATGTCCGTGACAGAATGTCCAGATTCCAGAAAGTGGCGGCCACAGGTTGGTCTGATTTTCCGTTGTTAATAGCAGATCTAATGCTATACCTGTGATTGGCCATCCTCGTTCTGGCATCATCGGTGGTCTTCCCGATGTAATACTTGCCACAAGGACAATTCAGCAGATATATAATGTGTGTGGTAGTGCAGGTCACGGCATGCTTGATTCTGTATTTCTTCCCACGCTCAGGATGCTGGAACTGTGTACCAGTGATCATTGCGTTACAGGTAACACATCCGAGACATCTATAACATCCCGCTTTTCTTCCAAGCCAAGTGTTCTGTGTGTTATCAATTAGGTCAGTCTTCATCAAGAGATCTCGCAGGCTGCGACCCCTTCTGTAACCAATCCGTGGTGCATTCCATTTTTTGAAAGGCAAAGTATGGTCAGCCTCTAGAAGTTTCCACTCATTTTTCAAGGTTTTGACAATCAAATTTTTGTCAGGTGTATAAGTGGTCACAAATGTCATTTGTTGTGTCTGTAGATGCTCAGGTATCACGCTTGACTCATGAGTATTAGCAAGTATTAGCATCTCTGTTAGTACTTTGCGGTCGTACCCTCTATCTCTGAACCGCTGTGTCATTTCTTCCAATTGGGTTGAACATCTCGCTTCATCTGTGTTGTTCCGTATCACGCGCTGATATTGCACTTTTGGGATGTTTCTGATCAGATTCGATCCGTGGCCTTTGTGTAAAGCGTAGTTCCCAATGTTGTACCAGACTTGTAAACTCTCACATCAAGATAGTCAACCATATCATGACTGATAGTGGAACTGAATCTGGTAGTGCTGTTCATCTCATTGAGTGTACTGATCCAGGTGTTGAGTGACTCTGGGCCATCCTGCCATACCGAGAACAGGTCATTGATATATTGACAGTAATATTTAATCTCTTGTTTTTCAAATACTTTCATTGAGTTTACTTCATACTCAGCCATGAAGAGATTGGCTAGAGATGGGGCCACATTTGACCCCATTGCCGTGCCGGAGATTTGCAAGTAAGTCTTGTCAAATCGAAAATAGTTTTCGGAAAGGCAGATGTCTAAAAGCTCAATGAGTACTTCCTCGGGAGGACCGATGTATGGAATCTGTCTGAGACACTTGGCCACTGCTGCTATACCTGAAGAGTGTGGAATAACTGTGTATAAACTTGAAACGTCAAGTGTGGCTAGAATATCGGATGGTTTGATCTCTGTAAGCTGTAATATATGGGCCATAAAATCTGAAGAGTCCCGTATGTATGATTTCTGTTGTTTCACCCAAGGTTGTAAAAAGGAGTCCACAAACTCTGCCAATGGCTGGAGCAGGGAGCCCCTGGCTGAAACGATAGGCCTTCCAGGCGGATTCTGTGTGTCCTTGTGCATCTTGGGCAGTGCATACAATATAGGGACCACTGGAAAGTCCCTTTTGAGGAAACCATAGTGGTTCTGTGTGATTAGACCTTCATTTAGCCAACGTTCCAAAGTGACGTCAATTTTCTTTTTGAGTCTTGTTGTAGGGTGGTATGTGTTCGTGTCAGATAGTTGTCTCATGATCTCTGCCTTGTAGTCAGAAGTGTCCATGACTACTATACCCCCGCCCTTGTCGGCGGGGAGTATGACTATAGAGTATGACTATAGAGCAGTCCTTCTGTAGGGATTTTAGAGCCAATCTCTCTGCTTTGGTTAAATTGTCTGACCACCATCTTTCTGATGGCTTTGATATCTGTTCAGTAAGAAAATTGACGAACGTATGAATTGTGGAATTGTTGGACTGTGGGTCAAAGCGTCCTTTAGGTTTGAATCTATCAATATCATCATTGGTGGTCCCAAAGTATTCCTTTAACCTGAGGTTTCGCCCAAATTTCTGAATATCTATGAAAATATCAAATTCGTCTTTCTTGGTGGCCGGAACAAATGATAGTCCTTTATTAAGCAAGTCAGTCTATGATTTATTTAGTATCTGACTACTAATGTTAAAGACTATATTTGGGGCTGCCTCTGTGTTGGAGGGCAGTGGGCGATGCCCCCCCTCCTCGTGTGTGGCCTCGGCCTAAAAAAACGATTTCCAGAACTGGGATGTAGTGATGCCGCATTTCTGGAATTATCCCATTGTTGGTATCCTCTGCCTCCCCGGGATCGTGTAATGATGCCACTGGAGGTTCCTTCCATAGCACCCTGGCTGTTATCTGGATCAGAGCTGTCACCAGAACTCGAATCCACTGTGGTCATATTCTTCTTCGTGAATCTTCTTTCACATCGTGGGTGTATCGCCCGTCTATTTTCTGGTGTCATCATCCATCTTTAGATGGTTTTATAGGAATAGTCCTGGTTCACAGTCTGTCATTTCCTGTTCTTAAATGCTATCAATTCCTGTTTATAGGTCTTGACCTGGATATCCAATCTACTTATCCAATCTGTGTTTGTGTCCAATCTTAGATTAGGTAATTTTTCAGCTTCATATATGGTAATTTCAGTCTTCACCTCTTTAAGGAGTCTTCCAACTTCCCTTATAACAAGGAGCATGAGATCGAAGGAGCATTTGTTTAGAATTTTGCTCCAATTAATGCAAAATTCTGTATTGGCTCTTCCAATGGTAGGAACATTCCTTATCCTAAACCCTCTCGGGATCATTCGACGTTTGTGATAGTCGGATAAATATGTGCCATGTAAGTTCAAGTCGATCTCTCTTTGTTTTAATTTTATTAAAGTATTGTATAAGGACTGGTAAGACTCCTCAACTTGCTGTTCCTCTATAGACCCAAAGCGAATATTTTCGGCATCTTCATCCGTGAAGGGGAAAAGGTCCTCATTTCTATCCTCCTGGGTGATGATAGGTACATCACTCATAGTTGTATCAGTGGAGGTCATCTTTGCAAAAAGAGAAGAGGGGAAGGATTTCCAAGGCAACCCCTGTGTGGGTGCACTACACAAAGTGTATTCAAATATTTGTTTTTGTGGGTGTATGCACTCTCACCATCTGTCTCAGATGGTGAGAGTGCATACACCCACAAAAAAAAAAAAAATATATATATATATATATGTAAAAACAAAAAGCAAGTGGCAGGCCAGCTCAAACCAATTTAGTGAAATGTAGATAAACCCCTGATATGTAAATAAATATTTCTGGGGGTGCACGTGAGCATATAAAATGTAATTTATAAGGTGTAAAAGGGGAACAAAGAGGGAGGGGGAAGGGGCATTAGGATACAGTATGCTTTATACCAGCACAAATCATATTGACTAAATAAATTGATATAAGTCCTGAAAGTGGATGTCAAACCTGTGAGTCCTTCGGAAATATAAGCCCCTCCTCTATATGCATGAAAATACGCTAATCATAGGTATATACAAAAAAACATATATAGCTTTAATATTACAAAAATGTATAAGAACGAGTAAAAATATCCAATAAAAATCTATAACCTAAGTATAGCAAGGAATACCTATCTACCAATGGCAATTGGGAAAAAGAAAAATTGCAATGTCCGTGATGAGCACTCAAATATTGTCAGATGGTATCAAGGGACAGGTTTATGTAAAAAAAAAATGCAACATATGAGTCCAAGGCATGCAGGCAGTATCCAAAATGTATTAGTGAGAGGCAGAAGCAATTCATATAAGCAATGTTATGCCAAGCAAAGTGAGGATGAAGTAAAGCAGTTCAGCTGTATAGCATAGCGAGATGACAGACAGGTGGTATTATGAGTCAAAGTTCAGTCATATAGCATTACAAAGCATGGTAAGTGTGCCCAGAAGTGGCTGGGAGTACTTGCTACAGGGTGCCACCTACTGAGGGATAGCCCTCGCCCAAGGGACCCGCAGTGTAGACAAGTTCTATGGACTGATCTCACCCGTTCTTCATTTAGGAAGTGGCATCCGTGTTCAAATAGATGACAAGGTAGAGTCGATGAAATGCTGACTGTATCATTCCTCCTTTGTAGTCAAGTGCAATGAATCAGCTGCGTCTCTTGTGTATACCATCACAAAGGCACGCTTTGAAAAAGCCGCACAGAGTTGCCCTGGCGGCGAAACACGTGTAAGCGTAGTTTGCACTACATACCTCAGCTAGGCCAGCTGAGGACCCTGGATCCCTTAGACCATTGGGAAATTGATAGCACCATTGCCACTGTGTGATGGTATACACAAGAGACGCAGCTGATTCATTGCACTCGACTACGAAGGAGGAATGATACGGTCAGCATTTCATCGACTCTACCTTGTCATCTATCTGAATACGGATGCCACTTCCTAAATGAAGAACGGGTGAGATCAGTCCATAGTACTTGTCTACACTGCGGGTCCCTTGGGCGAAGGCTATCCCTCAGTAGGTGGCACCCTGTAGCAAGTACTCCCAGCCACTTCTGGGCACACTTACCATGCTTTGTAATGCTATATGACTGAACTTTGACTCATAATAACACCTGTCTGTGATCTCGCTATGCTATACTGCTGAACTGCTTTACTTCATCCTCACTTTGCTTGGCATAACATTGCTTATATGAATTGCTGCTGCTGCCTCTCACTAATACATTTTGGATACTGTCTGCATGCCTTGGACTCATATGTTGCATTTTTTTTACATAAACCTGTCCCTTGATACCATCTGACAATATTTGAGTGCTCATCACGGACATTGCAATTTTTCTTTTTCCCAATGGACATTGGTAGATAGGTATTCCTTGCTATACTTAGGTTATAGATTTTTATTGGATATTTTACTCGTTCTTATACATTTTTGTAATATTAAAGCTATATATGTTTTTTTGTATATACCTATGACTAGCGTATTTTCATGCATATAGAGGAGGGGCTTATATTTCCCTGGACTCACAGGTTTGACGTCCACTTTGAGGACTTATATATCAATTGTGCTGGCATAGAGCATACTGTTTCCTAATCCCCCTTCCCCCTCACTCTTTTTTCCCCTTTTACACCTTATAAAATATATATATATATATATATATATATATATATATATATATACATACACACACATATACAGTATATACAGTATACAGTATATACACACACATATATATATATATATATATATATATATATATATATATATATATATATATATATATATATATATATATATATATATATATATATATATATATATACACACACACACACACAGTAGTTCAGTATGGCAGGTTTAGATGGGTGCCCATGGATTTCAATGTCAATAGATTTCATAATAGTTTTCGTCATATTAACATAGTTTTTTTTTTTTAAACTTTTATTTTATTTGGCATCAAGTACAAAAAAGTAAAATAGAATTCACAAAGTCACATTGGAACAGTTACATAATTGCATAGTTATAAAAAGCAGGTTTAGTTAGTAAATAGTTCCAAAAGACATTCCCCACCTGTACGGTAGGTATCTGCAATAGTACCTGATGCGCCATTTTTTTTATTTTATTATACAAAACTTTCGGAATACAAAGCGCCCTAGGTCTAACATGAATCCTAGGGTAATATGCTTTCTATTATTTGCAAGATGACAAAATTAAACAAACATCAAAACAAAACAAACTTTGCCATGTATCACATTGAACAACAATTCAAGCTTTGAGGACCGTAAGTGAGCCCGAAAAAGATGTAAAAGCAACTCTCTCATCTCCCCCCACTCTCCCCCACTACCCCCTCTACCAGACATTCCACTCACCCCTAAGGTTCGCTTCAAGCATATATATAGTGTTCCTGAATGGGTATAGAATCTGTCTTAGGGTCGGGAGATCTAAGGATTCCAAGAAGGGTCTCCATTTCACAATGAAACGAGCTACCCTTGCTCCCACATCATATAAGGTGTCATACTGTTCAAACAGCAGTGTTTTCAGTATTAGCTGCTTCAAGAAGCCAACGGATGGGGCTCCACTATGAAGCCATTTTTTAAAGATGCATTTTCTTGCCAACAGTAATACATTTAGAAGGAGTTTCCTGTCACACTTTGGGCCTGGCAGCTGGTATAGAAATAGCACCTGTAGGGGTGTGAGTGTAACGGGGGTTTTAACAATTTTGGAAAGCCAAAATGAGACTTGGTTCCAAAATTTACGAAACTTGGGGCAGTACCATATGTAATGCAGAAAATCAGGGTTTGGGAAGGAGCATTTACCACATACATTTGAAAAGTGCGTCTTCCATTTGCTCAGTCTCCGAGGTTTAATGTAGTCTTGGTATATAACCCGTATTTGTGATTCTCTGAGGTCAGCCGCCAGAGTCGCTGTCCAGGTGAGAGTAAGACTATTGAAAAGGGGTGTCAGAATAGCAGAGGCCTTGATATTGAGTAGCTCTTGATAAATGGGTGAGATTGAAAAGTCATGTGCGGGAAAATGTGCAATGGTACGAGCTAAGGGTGAAGGCAACCAGAATGACTTGCAATTATGTAGAATGTGGTTTATGTAGTGTCGTGCTTGAAAATAGGCAAATCTGTGAGTGTAGGGACTAAGAAATTTCCTGCAGATAGCATCAAAAGGTAGGACAGATTTGGTAGTATAGTGTAATAATTTATCAACATTATCTATGCCCCGATCCTTCCAGATACGAAATATAGGGTACAGTATGCCGGGCTGGAATCTCAAATTTCCCACAATAGGAAGATATTTCGTGTGGGCAGGGTCCCAAGCCAGTGCCTTAGCCATAGCCCTCCAGCCCAAGAGCACATCTCTAAACATAGGGTGATGCTGTATGTTCACTGGTAATTCAGATAGGGCAGCATGTGGGAGAAATGCAGGAGATATCTGAGCCAACGAGGCTTGTTCTAGGTGGGCGCTAGAAAAGTGCTGTGTATTTAGCTTCCAATCCAGTGCCAATTTTGCCAAGGAGGCCCAGTTATAATATAAGAAGTTCGGTAAGCCTAACCCTCCTCGTGAATAGGAGAGATGCAATTTTTGTATTCCTATGCGCGGCTTACCTCCCTTCCAGAGAAAGTTTCGGACTATGGCATTTAGATAGGCAAGGTCTTTCTGTCTGAGTAGTAAGGGGAGCATCTGTAAAGGATACAAAAGCTTGGGGAGGATCATCATTTTAATGACATGAACCCTGCCCATTAAAGAAAGTGGCAAGTTCTGCCAAGTAGTCAGGTCCTGCTTAATTTGCCTAATCAGTGGGACAAAGTTGTGAGAGTACCATTGCTGTAGGTTTGCTGAGATGCGGATACCTAGGTAGGTTAAATATGAGTCTACCATTCGAAAGGGATATAAGTCTGTGTGGGGATTAGATTTGCAGTGTAGCCATAGGATCTCTGACTTCGAGATATTAATTTTGTATCCCGAGAATTTTCCAAAGAGTTCTATCATGTCTAAGATACGTGGGATATGAAGTTGGGGATTTGAAACAAACAGCAGCATATCATCTGCATACAGGGACACTTGGAGTTTATGGGAGTTAACGCTTATACCCGGGAAGATACTTTGAAGACGAACTGCCAGCGGCTCCAGCGCCAAGATAAAAAGGAGGGGAGACAGAGGGCAACCCTGGCGGGTCCCTCTATACAGAGGGATCGAGGGGGAGTAAAGACGATTGATCACGAGATATGCCACAGGATTGGAGTAGATGTCCTTAAGGAAAGCGGTGAAGCGGCCTGAAATACCAAAGGTTTCCATGGCACGGAAAAGATGAGTCCACTCCACTCTATCAAAGGCCTTCTCTGCATCCAAGGATAGCAGGAAGGCCTCCGGAAGAGACGCAAGGGTACCCTCCTGCTTGGCCAGCCAGTGGTGTGATACGGCATGGAGAACTTTCCGAATGTTCACCACCGAAGAGCGTCGGGGGGTAAAACCTGTCTGGTCTGGGTGTAGGACAAGAGGGAGTATATGTTTTAAACGGTTAGCCAGGAGCTTAGTTAATAATTTGTAATCAACATTCAGAAGGGAGATCGGTCTATATGACGCAGAGTTAGTAGGGTCTCTACCTTCCTTATGTATTACTGTAATATTGGCTGCCGAGAAACTAGCCGACGGGGCATGTTGGCCTGTAAAGTAATGGGTAAACAAATCGGTGAGGATTGGGGCCGTTTGATCCGAGAGCATCCTGTAAAATTCAGTCGGAAGCCCATCAGGGCCAGGCGTTTTCCCAAGAGCAAGGGATTGAATGGTGTGTGCCACCTCCTGTGGAGTGATCGAGGCATTCAGGGTATCTAATTGCTCCTCCGTAATCTTAGGAAGGACAATTCTCTCTTAAAATTTTTGTTGTGCATCAATCTGAGGAGGTTGTGACTGGTATAAACTGGTGTAATATCTTGTGAACTCTGAGACTATTGCGGTCTTATCCCTAGTTAACTGGCCCTGGGCTGCGATCACCGGTACTCCCCTATTCGCCTGCTTAATTTTGACTAGTGAGGCCAAAAATCTACCAGCTCTATTCCCATGTCTTAGAAAAAAGCCTTGGTTTCTGTGATCTCTACGTATGGAGTTCTGCAATAAAAAGGTATCCGTCTCCTTCTTTGCTGCAAAGTAGGAAGACCTATTCTGAGTAGTGGGGACTTGGCAATATTTAGTATATGCATTGGTTAATTGGTCATTGTAGTGTTCGTCCTTACTAGTTTGGAGTCTCTTCTGCTTGGTTAGGTAGGCAATAATATCGCCTCTCAAAACAGCTTTGGCCGTTTCCCAGAAAAGAACTGGGGTTGATAGGTGCGCTCTATTGTTAGATAGAAAGTCGTCCCATTGTCTTGTTAGATACATTATAAAGTCTGAGGATTTTATGAGGTGAGTTGGCAATCTAAATAGTCTCTTGTTCGTCGGGTGTGGAGTTGGCGTAAAAGATATATAGATAGGTGCATGGTCCGAGATAGTAATGTTGGCAATTTTGGTTTCTGTAATCAAGAGTTCTAATGAGGTGGAGGTGAGGATAGCAGGAAGGCCTCCGGAAGAGACGCAAGGGTACCCTCCTGCTTGGCCAGCCAGTGGTGTGATACGGCATGGAGAACTTTCCGAATGTTCGCCACCAAGAGGGAGTATATGTTTTAAACGGTTAGCCAGGAGCTTAGTTAATAATTTGTAATCAACATTCAGAAGGGAGATCGGTCTATATGACGCAGGGTTAGTAGGGTCTCTACCTTCCTTATGTATTACTGTAATATTGGCTGCCGAGAAACTAGCCGACGGGGCATGTTGGCCTGTAAAGTAATGGGTAAACAAATCGGTGAGGATTGGGGCCGTTTGATCCGAGAGCATCCTGTAAAATTCAGTCGGAAACCCATCAGGGCCAGGCGTTTTCCCAAGAGCAAGGAATTGAATGGTGTGTGCCACCTCCTGTGGAGTGATCGAGGCATTCAGGGTATCTAATTGCTCCTCCGTAATCTTAGGAAGGACAAGTCCCTCCCAAAATTTTTGTTGTGCATCAATCTGAGGAGGTTGTGACTGGTATAAACTGGTGTAATATCTTGAGGAACAGATCTATCCGGGAGAGGGAATTGTGTGCACGAGAGGCATAGGTATAATCTCTACCTGCAGGGTTATGTCTCCTCCAGATGTCCTGGACTCCTAATGAGTTGAGTAAGGTGTGAAATACTTTGATGGGGTATGCCGTCATTTCCCTCTTTGTCTGGGGAGGTCGGGGGCTAGTCGGGTCTCGAAATCTGTCTAATACCGGGTTTGGTGTAAGATTAAAGTCGCCCGCTATGACGAGCTTAGTGTCTAGATGTTGGGCCAATAAGGAAGTTAGTGAGCTCCAAAATATGGGTGCTCTGTGGTTAGGGCCATACACGTTACATAGGGTATACCAATCTCCCTGCCATTTAATTTTAGCAATAAGAAACCTGCCATCTGGGTCTATTTTCACACTTCCCAGCTCGTATTCTAGGCCTTTCTTTATTAAGAGGGCTACTCCTCTACTGGAGCTATTATAAGGGGCACTAAGGACCTCAGAAATCCATTTAACTTTAAGTTTATCATGTTCCACAGCTGTCAGGTGGGTTTCCAGCAAAAGCATAATATGAGCCTGTGACTTTTTGAGATGGGTCAGTATAGTTTTCCTTTTGATAGGGGAATTAATTCCCCCCACATTCCACGAGATTATTTTTATGGACATTTAAACCTCAGCGAGAATAGATACCAAGCAGGTACATCAACATCCTGGAGATCACCTTTATATGCATTGGTATGATGGTTTGTCTTTGGACCCATAAGGCAAACAAATGCCCGCATCTCATCTGTCATCTCTAGCCAAGCCATCATACCAAGAAGGGGGTGAGACATATCTGACGGTGTTCTACGCTCTTGTAAATGTGAAGCATAAGACATACAACCCCAGCGTGTTGGTCACTTATAGCAGAAACCAGGCATACTTATAGATATCGATCAGAACCATTATATTCCCAAACACAGCAGTGTGGTACCCAGCCATCTAGACATTGATTGAGGTAAAAAGCCTGGGACATCTGACATCAATACATTCATCAACTCTAACATAGTCATAGTAGCAGAGAGTGGGGGGAGACATATCTGACGGTGCTCTACACTTTTGTTAAATATGAAGCATAAGAAATATAACCTCAACATATTGGTCAAATGGAGCGAAAGCATGGCATAATTACAGATATTGATCAGAACCGTTATACTTCTACACACAGCAGTATGACATCTAGCCATCCAAACATCTCCTTGAGGTATAAAACATGGGGCACATGGCAGTAGTATATTCATGAAACATAACATAAATAGAAACATAACATATTTACACATAGCAATCAAGACAACAACATTTCTAAGCATTACCATACGATACCTATCCATCACTGTATTTTCTTGCGGTAATCCCATAAAGTCTGAAACATGGAAGCAATATCTCAACTATATAGTCCACAGAGGAGCTGCAGAGCTACTAGTTAAGTCCCTCAAGTCAGCCAGGAGAGTCTCTTCGCCTTGGGGAAGGGCAAGCTGGAGTGTCTTTTTCCTGATCCAAGAAATCCTGAGCTTCAGTAGGTGAGTCAAAAAATTTGAACCCCTGTGGGGTGCGGAGTTTGAGGCGTGCTGGGAAGAGAAGGATGGCTTGCCGCTTTTCTTTATGTAGAGAACTGCATAGTGGGGCAAAATCTTTCCTCTTCTTTGCAACCTCTGAGGAGTAATCTTGAAAGATGTAGATTCTTTTTTCATCATATAACAACATTTCAACTTTCCTGTATGCTTTAAGGAGTTGAATCTTAGACTGGAAATTAATATATTTGATCATCACTCCTCGAGGGGGCGATTTTTTCCCTTCTATAGATGGTCTGTCGCTTCCAATGCGGTGAGCTCGTTCTACCTTCATCGGTATGCAGTCAGCAGGGATTCCCAATAGGTTGGGGAGAGAGTGCTCAGCAAAATACAGTAGCTCTGATGGCCGGACAGACTCCGGCAATCCCACCAGACGGACATTGTTCCTGCTTGAGCGATTCTCCAGGTCATCCAGCTTTTGGTGTAGATATTTATTTTGTTGCAGCAATGCTTTAACCTGAATGGAGGAAGAGTGGTAGCCATCCTCCAGATCCGAGATTCTCTGCTCTGCTCCTGCCAATCTGGAGTTGAATTGCTTGACTTCGGACGTCAGGCTGTCCATACCCTTTTGTAAGATGTCCAGCTTGGACAACAACAGAGAGCTTAGATGCTGCTCCCCTGCATTGGGGCCCTCTGCCTCTGTGGCAGGAGCTGACTTTGCAGGGGATACCTGGTGCTGGGTATCTGGGGACTGTCTGTGCTTCTTCTCCTGTTGAGACTTACTTCTGCTCGACATTTTGGGGACGTATCAGATAATCAGTTTGCAGGCAGTAAAGTATCTCTCCCCGGGGAGAGTGCCACCACTGGGCGCTGACGGGAAAAGGAGAGAGGTTATGACCCGCTCCAGGCCACAGAGCGGGAAAGGAAGAGGAGAGACACTGTCCCTTAGCCACAAAAGTTTCTGTTGTGTAATATTAATCTGGTGTCGCTATTCCCAAAATACTCTAGGCTCTCCAGCCAGTGTCCAGCAGCTGCAAGCTATATTTCAGGCACTGTATAATAGTTAGGCTGGTTACCCAGAGTTATATCCCTCTTTCCCTCCAGGGGCAGAGAATAAAGATGTAGCTTGCAAACTCTGTCAGGGGTTAAACTGTGTGGGGCTGTGCCAAAGAGTGCTAAGTCACAGCAGGCAGATGGCTAAATGAGGCTGCGTGTTCCCAGCGATAACATATCAGTGCCAGTCTATCAGAGTAAAATATATTTCAGTGCTGTGATGAGGCCTTGGGAGATGTGCACTCCAACAAGCTAGAATTACACGGCAGAGCACAGCATTCCTCTGTGTTTACAGTTTAGTCAGTGCATCCTGGTGTTCCTGCCATTATTTGAGTGTGCCCAGTGTAACCGGATCAAAAGCAGTCCACAGTAGGAAGGTTGAAGCGTTCAGAACATATAATAAAGCTTTGCTCAACAGCCCTGACCCCTCTGCTCTCCTTTAGACAAAAAGTTTTTATATACTCAGGGCCACCACAAGTGCAGCTGAGGGCTATACGTATGGTATTGACAGTTTATAAGTCTGTGGGTAGTTATGAGCAAGTCGTTTGGCAAGTTAGCATGATGCACAGGTTGTATGTTGCCATTTTTTTTTGGTTACCTTTATCTTGTGTGCGCCCAGGGAGTCTCCTGTCGTTGCAATGCAGCGGTATCCTCGGCGCACTAGCTCCCAAAATGCAGCCTGAATCTCTTGGGTGGTAATCACAGCACTGTCTTGCAAAAGTCTGTAGAGGCTGACTCCGGAGCGGAGCCCCGACCCTCCGGAGTCCCTTCAGCACCTCGGCAGTCTCCGGTTTGTTTGCTGGGACACTCAATCCTCCAGAGTTCATACCGGCCCCAGTAGTCAGCGTGTTGCGCTATAATCGCGAGGGACGTGCGATTCAATAAAAGCAGGGGTAATCCTGGCTTCAGGCAGAGAAAGTTACACACTCCATGTGGGAGCGCAAGATGGCGACCAGTGCTCGCTATGTTTCCAGTGGTGAGGGTATAAGGTGTTCCTCCTCTCAAACCGCAGCATCCGCAATGAGCGATGCTTCCAGGCTAGATAAAAGTTCAATACAGCCAAGGAAGAGTTTGGGAGCCAGCGTGGGGTACAAATTAGTTAGTTTTAAGCAGACTTGAGCACAGAGCTTGTTGCTATCCCGTCCACACTGTAGCTCCTCCCACCGGAAGTCCTAACATAGTTTTTTTATTGAGTTAAAGTATGGTTTTTGTCACTGAAAACATGTTGTTGAAGAAAACTATGGAGAAAATTATTTGTCAACGAAATTAACCCAAACGCAGATAAGATGGTAGACCCCTTAAGACCCCTCACACCAGCTATATGCTCAAATTAGATCCAAAATAACAGTTTAATTCTGCTTCCCTCTTAATGCAAGCTATATCCTTAAATAAGATATCAGATCTGCTGTATACCCCCTGTAGTCCACTCATGACCAGCTAGCTACCCACAGCCGATCTGAGATTAGAGCAATACCCAGTTTCCCCATCATTTAAACTATATACCCCTTGAAGT
This sequence comes from Bombina bombina, assembly GCF_027579735.1. NCBI lineage: Eukaryota > Metazoa > Chordata > Amphibia > Anura > Bombinatoridae > Bombina > Bombina bombina. The sequence continues at coordinate 791,701,990 of NC_069504.1, read as the reverse complement.
CCACTCTTGCACAGCTATATGCCCATATTAGATCAATGTTACACAAACGTATCCCTTAACCCGATACCAAGCTACATGGCCAAATTAGATCTTAAATGTATGCACCCGCATCCTTTTAAATGACACTTCAGCTCATTCTCAAGTTATATTACTTTAACATCAGAACAAATTAAGAGCATACAGGTTGAGGCACCATATGCACTATAAGTGCCCTGCATGGTAAGTCTCAAATTAGAGATGAAAATATTGCTTTTAACTTTGCTTACCAAGGATAGTACAGGTAGCCCTCAGTTTTTACGCCAGGGTTAGGTTCCAGAAGGAATGGTTGTAAATCGAAACCGTTGTAAATTGAAACCTAGTTTATAATGTAAGTCAATGGGAAATGAGGGAGATAGGTTCCAGGCCCCTCTCAAAATTGTCATAAGTAACACCTAATACATTATTTTTAAAGCTTTGAAATGAAGACTTTAAATTCTAAACAGCATTATAAAAGTAATAAAATAATCACACAACACAGAATATATAATTAAACTAAGTTAAATGAACAAAAACATTTGCTAAACAGCATTATAAACCTAATAAAATAATCATACAACACAGACTTCACTTGCATTTTTCTGCAAACAGTTCTTTCTATGCATTCCAATCTGGACTGATTTATAGACAGGAAGATCTTGTTCCTTTGAAATCTGCTTGATAGGTCAGGTCTGCTTAAACTGATTAATTTCAGCTTGTTTGGCTTTGCTGCAACTCAAGCGGACAGCTCCACCTACTGGCTATTTTAATAAATGCACTGCTTCTCAATGCCTTTCAATAGCAGTCACATGACTGGGAAAAAAGGTTGTTATTCTGAAACGGTGTAAATTGAACCGTTGTAAAAAGAGGGCCACCTGTATATGATTCCTGAATGAAAGACATGAATTGGGGTATACTAGCCCAGTGTTTTTCAACTGCGGTCCTCAATAACCCATAACAGGTCAGGTTTTCTTTATAGCTGAACTAGAGCACATGTAAAATAATCAGCTGATGGGTAAGAGCAGGTTAGTAACCATGATTACTGATCAGCTGATTATTTCACCTGGGCCCTTGTTCAGCTCTAATGAAAAACTAGCCTGTTATGGGTACTTGGGAACCCATAGCAGCTAGTCTATACATAGATATGTGCAGAATGTGTACAAGCCTAATGCAGGGGAGCCTTTTTTAGTGCAGGTTGCAAGTCTATCTATCCTCAAAATCATTATACAAAGCAACATGTATATTATTACAATTGCTTACTACTATGTTACCTGGGGGGGGGGGGGGCAACATAAATATTGCACCAGGGCCTTCTGTTGAATAGGTCCACTACTGTTCAGAAGCAATACACATCACAGCTACCTCTTTGAGCAGGCATGTTGTTGGAATTCTGGTGCACAGGCCCTCACAGGATATGTGCGTATGCCACTGAAAAACAGTAGTAACTTTTTTACAAGCATTTTTTGCTAATGGAAATATATTGCACAAATAACTAAACTTTAAATTGAAATACACCCATGCACATTTAATTTTTTACCTTTCTATCCATTTAACACATAGAAAATGTCGGGCTCCTGCAATAGAGCATTATTGGTGGTCTTAAAAAGAATACAACCAGGAGCAACATACACATGCATGCTCCAGTGAGTCATTATATTTATTTTTACATCATAACCTCATTAGGAATTATACAGAGTTTTGGCGAGGGACTTGAGGTTCTTTGGGAACTATTTGGGGAAACTATGGTAGGGATATAAAACAGTAGGTGACAGCAGGAGATAGTTCTTGTCAGCAAGGTGACTTAGGAAGCAAGACACCTGCCTCGTGTCATACAGCGACAGAACACATTCGGGGGCCACTAGTATCACACAACGACAGAACACATTTGAGGAACAACAACACACATTATTCAAAATTAAATGGAGAGAAGTATCAGTCACACGCTATAGCATGACGTCATTTACACCTCCCTCTTGGTAGGACCGCTCCCCATGTGCCCGCCCAGTGACGTCACCGTGCCCGCGGCCTCCATCTTGAAGCCGCGGCCTCTGAGTCCGGTCCCCCCGCCCCGGGCAGCGGCCTTCCCGGTATCCGTCTCCATCAGGAGCCCGGGAGTAGCAGCGGCCAGGGGCAGCATGGCGGGTGAGAGACAGACACAAGGGGAATATGGCGGGGAGAAATGTAAATGCAGTCATGGTTTTTGTATAGCACTCCATTACAACAGTGTGAGCTCTCTATACCGCTCTGTGTGGAGGTTCTATTGGTTTCTGTTTCATTATATTAGCTATTATATAGTTAGACATTTAATTCATTGTTATTATGAGTGTATATGTGCAAGCTCCCTGCCCTCAGTGTACCGTCCCTTTGTATCCTTACAGCTTCTCACATACCCTCGGTGATGTGGTCGTATGTGTATATACAATTTATATCCCATAGGTATTTATGCTTTATATATATATATATATATATATATATATATATATATATATATATATATACACACACCTAAAATATATCCATATACTGTATCTTTACTAACTAGCCCCTGGTATACAAATATAACATGGTCCAAAGCTTTAGACAGGTTTTATTCATCATGTATATGTGTGTGCATTTAGGTACAGGTATAAAGGATTAATTTGCAACTATTTCAGTAGTATGTTATAAATTAGCAATGGTTTTAAAATATGTTGGTTTCTTATATTGCTGCATAGATTTTCAGTGACATTATGATGCAAATGGTAACTGCACCATTCATTGAAGATGCAATCATTTATATATACAATGAATCCTCAGTTTGCTTTTCTAGTTGGGTGTCTAAGTGAATATTTTGTTATCTATCCAAAAAGTGTCTCTGCATTTGATCGTTGTCAAGTTTAAAAGTGGAGAAATAGTCCCCCAAATAAATGTACTTTGATGTGAAGAATAATGCATAAGTGGGCTTTCACAGTTATCTGTTTATATTCGATGTGTTCTGTTCAACTAAAGACCCTAACTTATGTTCCAACTAATACTTTTAACAACACTACTTCTGTATACAATTAACCTGTTCCTGGCATATTTTGGACCAGTGTGAGTTTTTGTATATGTGAGTTTGTGTTTCTGAAAAATCTGTGTGCATGTGTGCGCTTATACATATTGTGTAATAGAATTTCCAATATTTTTGTTTGCTGCTCCTGAAAAATTAAAATCTATTGGCCCTATATTGGAAAAGAGTGGACACTTCTTATTAATGCAAAATCAATGCTTTTCAGTGTAGTAATTCATTCTTGGAGTTGTGGATGTAAGTTCCTAGAGCAGGGGTTGCCAAACTTTCGGACCTCAGGGACCACTGAACTCACAATTTTGAATCCCGTGGACCACCCCAGAGGCAGAACTTTTTTTTCACTTTCTGCGATGAGATTTTTTTAGTGAAATTTTTTCTGCAGGTCATCTTTAAATTAAATTTTAAATTAGGCAGTTACACTAAAGCACTAGCTCAATTGCAACATGTTAGTTAAATGGAGAATAAAGCAATATTTAAAGTTTTCTAATATAGTGCAGTAGTTGAAAATTGCATTGCAAATTAGCTGCAGACATAGTCCAACATAGAAGTAGTAATAAAAAAGGTGCATTGCTCATACAAATGTCTTGCATTCAGAATAAAACAGCTTTGCAGACAGTGAACGGCTAGGGGACGGGCTTGAAACAATCTCTGAGAGCCAGTCAATCAATGCACTACTGCATATTTCACTGTTCACTTAAAACAGCACTTTGCAGCCAGAGAACAGCTCTGTTTGAAGGGAACAGCCTAATGTGAAGCAGCGCTAAAAAGTTAAATCACTAACAATTCCTGCATGTATCATGTTCTTTCTGCAGACAATACTGCATTTTCTGCGATGGCATCTCAGATCACAGTATGTTCTGCCTTGGGGCAGACCACTAACCTGTATTTTTTTAAAATTTTTATTAAAAGGTACAAACCTATTATGTGTGATATCTATATATCTATATATATATATCTATCTATCTCAATGTAGGAGACAACACTCTCTGGTCTTAATACAACAGAAGATTTATTCAGTAACGTTTCAGAGAATGCTCCCCTTCATCAAACCCTGGGTCTGATGAAGGCAAGCATTCTCCGAAACGTCACTGAATAAATCTTCTATTGTATTAAGACCAGAGAGTGCTGTCTCCTACTTTGCTATATCTTACTCCAATTCTAGCACCTTTGCAGTTAATGAACTGTTCGTGAGAGTGCACCTGTCTCTTTATTTATTTTTTATATATATATCTATATATCACACACACACATATATATGTATGTATGTTGTGTATAACCATAGCTAAGTTTACATTATGCATATAGTTACACATTTTTAAGAATAATTTTTTGGAATTAGCTAACTGACAGAACTGAGAGAATACTTCCAAATGACAGATGGAGGGTGAGTGCCAACTTTTGAGCTGGAAACAGAGAGGCAGAAAGTGGGGAAAAAAGGTTTGTTTTAAAGGGGACCACAAGACTTCAAAGTTACCTCCTCAGTTAGGAATTATTCAAAACTACTTATGATTATGGACAGACAGTCATTAATTAAGTTTATATCAGAAAGCTCTCAATATGGATGTGAGCTAACAATTTATGTTACTGGCAATTATATACTGGTGGTATATTGCTGATCTGCTGGATGGCAATTACTGGAATTCAGGTGGAATGGCTTTGTGCGCGGGAAAATTATTAGAATGAAAAATAATTAATATTTAATTTAAAAAAAAAAAAAGATGGAGGGGAGGAAGACAAACATTGATGTAAGTCCATTTGAAGGAATTAGGAAAACTACTACAAAGAGACAGGTAAAGGGAAGAAAATAAATGAAATATGAGAAAAAAAAAATCTTTTTTTATATACTTTAATTCCACTATTTCAAGCCAAGACTATATCAACCTCTGCTGGCTTTTGAATGGAAGCATCTTCCTCTGAGCAGTGCGCCGGACAGGATGAGTTAAAAATTTAATCTAGCTACACAAGTTGCACAGAACTACGCAACGTGCGTAGGGAGATTGTAATTTAACTCCTCCGTCGGTTTTTACTGATGTCCAGCCAGGCACTGTAGGGAGTTGCAGCGCGATGCGGGGTGACACCATCAGAGGAGATTAATTCCTGCTCGATGGTGTCAAGTACCACCAACATCTTCTCATGGACCACTGGTTGGCGACCGCTGGCCTAGAGTATGTGAGCTTTTGCATATGTGAATCTAGTTAACCAGCAATTTTTTGTATGTAATTATTTAAAATCTAGCCAGTTTCTTCATTTGTGCAAGTTGTGTTAAATGAGAAGTATTTAATGCCATAAACTATGCTGACCTCTCATTTCTTTGGAATTATGGGACCCATTTTATTCACATATCTTCCTTGTCAGAATAGAAAGGAACTGTGTTACTAAATTATTCTTATACATTGGAAGATCTCATTCAACCTCTGTTTTCTAATTAACAAGATCTAGAACATACATTATTTGAAGCAACTGTCCAATTTACTTCTGTTATCAATTTTGCTTCATTTTCTTGATATCCTTTATTGAATTAGCAGCTATGCTCTACTGGGAGTTAGCTGAACACATAGGTAAGCCAATAAAATGAGACATATATATATGAGCAGAAACCAATTAGCAGCTAGCTCCCACTCCCTAAGCCTACCCAGGTATGCTTTAACACAGGGCTCGACAAACCCAGGAGCCTGGGAGCCACTGGCTACTAGAATTCTACCCTTGGCTCCTAACTTTCTGTGTTGTTCTCCATTTATCTATATTCAAATAGCACTATCTGGCTCCTAAAAGTATGTCTAAATCTCCTTACTGGCTCCTAATTTTTAAACAAATTTGTCGAGCACTGCTTTAACAGATATCAAGAGAACTAAGCAAGTTAGATACTAGAAGTAAATTGGAAAATTGTATGCTCTATCTGAATAATGAAAGAAATAATTTAGGTTTCAGGTCTCTTTAATGAGACATTTTCTTACAACTAGAACTGATCTCTGAAATGTACTTTCCTCATAAACCCCCTTCATACACGGGGCAAGTAGTTAGTTCTGATGTAAACACTTGCTTGAAAAATTAAATTACGTGATAATCAATGCAATCATGTGATTTCAAGGCCAGGATTGGATCATGGGGGACTGCCTATGATGGTAGGCATGCCCCCCTTAGACCGATATCATCTTTTGCTTAAAGCAGGAGGCTTCAGGATGCTGGATAACATAGGATGTTCCATGCCGCCCTAAGGGCGTTAAAGCCCACCAACGTTAGGACTGCATGGAACTTCCTAAAGGCATTAAGGGGTTAAAGAGACATGAAATACCTTTTCCTTTCACTATTCAGAGCATGCCATTTTAAACAACTTTCTAATTTACTCCTATTCTTACATTTGCTTCATTCTCCTTGTATCCTTTGAAGAATCAACAATGCACTACTGGGAGCCCCCAAGGCAGAACATACAGTGATCTGAGATGTCGTCTCAGAAAATGCAGCATGTCTGCAGAAAGAACAGGACACATGCAGGAACTGTTGGCGCTTGAACTTTGTAGTGCTGCTCCACATTAGACAGTTCTCTTTAAACAGAGCTTTAGTTATAGTATAGTATAGTTTTCCTTAACACAGTGCATCCAGAGCAAAGTGCTGTTTGAAGGGAGCAGTCAAATATGCAGTAGCGCTGCAAAACAGCAGAACATTGTGTTTTGACTGGCTCTGAGATTTTTTTTTTCAAACCCTCCCCTAGCCTTTCCCCGCCTGCAAAGCTGGTTATTCTGAATGCAAGACGTTGGTATGATCACTGCATCTTTTTATTACTACATTTCTATGTTCGACCAAGAGAAAAGGAAACAGATTTATTCGAGAGATTTTTACATTTCTTTTTTTGTATGCAGCTAATTTGCAATGCAATTATATTATAAAGCATTAAAATTGCTTTATTTTTCGGTTAAGTGTAACTGTCTAATTTAACATGTTTTATTTTAAAATCACCTGCAGAAAATCTTTCACTAAAAAAATCTCATCGCAGAAAGTGAAGAAAAGTTCTGCCTCTGGGCTGGGAGCTAGCTGAACACTTACAAGTAAGCCAGTGTCAGGAGACATATGTGCATCCACCTATCAGCAACTAGCTCCATTTATTTGCTCTTTTCTGTTCCTCAAACATTGAGAATCTATATTATATATGTAAGGATTTCCCTACCTTCCATGGTAATTTGGTTTCCTCTATCTAGTGTCCAAAGAGAGTCCCTTAAAGGGACACTGAACCCAAATTTTTTCTTTCGTGATTCAGATAGAGCATGCAACTTTCTAATTTACTCCTATTATCAAATTTTCTTCGTTCTCTTGCTATCTTTATTTGAAAATGACAGCATCTAAGCTTTTTTTCTTGGTTCAGAACTCTGGACAGCATTTTTTTATTGGTGGATGAATTTATCAGCAAGGACAACCCAGGTTGTTCACCAAAAATGGGCTGGGATCTAAACTTACATTCTTGCATTTCAAATAAAGATACCAAGAGAATAAAGAAAATTTGATAATAGGAGTAAATTAGAAAGTTGCTTAAAATGTCATGCTCTATCTGAATCACAAAAGAAAAAAATTGGGTTCAGTGTCCCTTTAACTTTTCTTTTTGATTGTCAGACCCATCCCCCTTTCCACATCCCTTCCCTAACAGAAGTTTATCCCCTATCCTCTGTTTATCTCTTCTTTGTTAGGGATCAAACAGGAAGGAAAGTCGTCCTCTGTACAATTTAACACTTTAAGCGCCTTTTAAACTCTGTTCTTACATCAACATGTTAAATGTTCACTAGATCTTGAAAACCTGTTTAATAATGTTAGGAGTCAAATGGTTATTTCAGTAGACATGCAGTTACATTGATAAGTTCATGTCTTATGTAGTTTGAGGTTTTGCCCTGCTTTTACACTGTGTGCTATGAGCCACCTCCTGAATCTCCTGAGGGGTGAGCAGTTCTGAGATTGAGACATAGCTTCTTCCTGTATGAACGGAACTTGTAACTCTCTGTCTGAGGGCGGTGCAGAGTTTCTGTGAATTGCGACTTTGTTCCCAGAAGCAATGTTCTTTAAGTTCTCTCCACGAGCTGTCTTTCTGGGTATACTTTAAAGCGTGGAATATATATGATGGTGAAAATTGATGGTGATTGTAGCGTTTTCTTCCACTGCTGTGTCTCTTCCTGTCTGAAATAGTAACTTTTCTTGTATGAGAACATACACGTCGTGCGTTTTTTTGCATTTCATTTTTCTTAACTACAAAAAATCATGCTGTTCTGTAGCAGTGATTTTATACACAAGCAACAAAGTTATTCTTTTGTGACTTTACTAACCAGGGCTTAATCCCAGAGGAATGCATTCTGTATGTGTTTAGTAAAGCTATAAAGACTGTATTTTAGACAAGGTTGGTGGGGGTATGTTTTGTGTTAAGCTTGTTTGTAAGTGTGCACACAGAATTTGTGCATTTCAAAAAAAAATATATATATAATTTAATACCTTGATGTTTTGATCCAAGGATATCCACAATTGCCTGCATATATAAAATGCTGTAGAGGTATGCGATGCACTGGTCTTGTAAACGTGAGTTATTTGGTGTTATTTGACATGTTATGCAAATGAAAGCTGCAATTAATATTGATCCTTTTTATGCAAAATTACTTTTAAAACACCAAGTCACTTTAATGTACCTTTTAACCTATTTTGCAATATATGTGCATTAAAAAAAGCTAGCTAATGCAGTTATTTTTTATGATGATTATTATTCAAGATCAAAGCTTTTTACTCCTTCCTGGTGCATCTCTGAAGGGTACAGAGGCAATGATTTGTATATGTGTGTTTTTTTTTAACCTGAGCTTGACAGGCAATACAGTATGCAGTACATACACCTATAACCAGCTGACAGAGCACCAAGATCAGCACCAGGCATATGCTTAAAGGGACATAAAACCCATAAAATGTCTTCCATGATTCAGCTAGAGCATGTGATTTGAAACAACTTTCCAGTTTACTTCTATTTAATTTGTTTTGTTATTTTTATTTCTTTAATTGAAAGGGATACCTAGGTAGACTCAGGAGCTGCTGAATGGTGGCTGCACATGTCTCATGTTATTGGCGCTTCCAATGCTCCCAGTAATGCTTTGCTGCTTCTTCAACAAAGGATACCAAGAGAATGATGGAAATTAAATATTAGTAAATTGGACAGTATTCTCTATCTGAATCATGAAAGAAAATGTTTCATGTCCCTTTTTAAGATTCCTATCCTTATTTTGTTTATTTTCTATGTAAAAAGCAATGGCTTTAATGTACTTTACAGCTTAGCTGCAATAATCTCTTTCCATAAGGACTTTCTCGCAGTGTCCACTCTGACTTGTCTGAGTGTTTTTATTGACCTGCGTTACTGGCTGCAAGTGCATCTTGCAAGCCACTGTGCTTAGCATTGATTTGGTTAATGTTTATCTCTGCATCCCTCTAAGACTAGGCCCTGTTGCATGGGCATCCTTGTGCTAACTGCTGCTCTTGGTTGCATGTATATCTTTGTTACTGCACATTTTGTTTATATTTCATATTATCAAAGTCAAGAACTGGAACTTTTTTAGGTTTTTTTGACACAATTATTTTTAGCTGCTTTGCATCATGTTGGTCCTTTACCTCAATGTTTCTCAAGTACCCCCGACAGGCCAGTTTTTCATTATAGCTGAATTAAAACACAGGGGAAATAATTAGCTGCTGGGTTAGAGCAGGTTAGTAACCATGGTTACTGACCAGCTTTTTTTTTTTTTTTTTTCCTCTTCAACCTGTGCTCTGGTTCAGCTATAATGAAAACCTGGCCTGTTGGGGGTACTTGAGGAATGCAGTTGAGAAATACTGGGGTAGAGGACCAAAAAGCCGCAAAAATAATCATGTGTCAAACATCCTAAAAAGTTCCAAAACCTGGCCTGTTGGGGTACTTGTGGACCGCAGTTGAGAAACACTGCTCTACCTTTTTTCCCTTTTACTTTTGTGAATCTTTTTCATTGATTGCATGTTTGTTTTTCTTGATATATCTAAGCTTAGCTTGTGTGGTTTTCTTTTTTAAATTTATTTCTTATTTTGAGGAATTTTAGGGGCATGTTCTCTTCTCAACCATATTTCTCTCTGCACAAGTCCAATCTCCATACATCAAAAGACAGTAAAGTCAAACCCTTTCATGACAGGATCATTTTTGACTACATCGGAACAGACAAATTGAAATCCTGTGATCGCAAGATTTAAATTTATGGGATCGGGTCAGGCAGGCAGGCGTCCCTATGACGCTAGGCACACCCTGCAGACCGCGATCGCATCCAGGAAGCGTTGTTGGCTTCAGGACAGCCAAATGGCTATAATGTTCTATTCCTTCCTAACAACGCTAAAGTCCAGCGCCATTTGGACGGAATAGAATACCATAACGGCATTAAAAGGTTAAACAACTTTCCACTTCTATTATTTATTTATTTGCCTCATTCTCTTGGTAACCTTGGTTCAAAAGCATATTTAGCTAGGTTCAGGAGTAGTCATGTACTAGTGGGTGCTAGCTGCTGATTGGTGTATGCACATATAGGCCTCTTGTCATTGGCTTACCCAATGGTTTCAGACAGTTACCAGTACAGGTACAAATCCCAAAATCTGGAGTTCCAAAATCCAAATTTATTTTGAAATCCAAACTTTAATATTAAATAAAAATGACTATTTTTAAAACGCATATTACCTTTCTGATTACAGTTTTGTACTATCTTTCTGAGAGTACTATGTATATAAAAGTATTAAAGGGACACCAGTATTAAAGTCTACACCAGAATTTTTATTGTTTTAAAAGATAGATAATCCCTTTATTACCCATTCCCCAGTTTTGCATAACCAACACAGTTATATTAATATACTTTTAACCTCTGTGATTATTTTGTATCTAAGCCTCTGCAAACTGCCTCTTTGTTTCAGTTCTTTTGTCAGACTTGCAGTTTAACCAATCGGTGCCTGCTCCTAGATAACTTCACGTGCATGAGCACAGTTATCTATATGAAAAACATGAATACCCTCTAGTGATGAAAAAACTGTTAAAATGCATTCTGAAAAGAGGTGGCCTTCAAGATCTAAGAAATTAGCATATGAACCTCCTAGGTTGAGCTTTCAACTAAGAATATCAAGAGAACAAAGCAAATTTGGTGATAAAAGGAAATTGGAAAATTGTTTAAAATTACATGCCCTATCTGAATCATAAAAGTTTATTTTGGACTAAACTGTACCTTTTTAATTTATATAAAAAAAACTACCTTTTTAGCTTACATATATAAAGTGTATTATGACACATAAATATTGCCTAAATGACATAATATATTGTTGTTTACTCTTTGTTCCATCCCCTCTTCAAAGTTTCTTATTTTAAAGATGCAAATATTCCAAAATCCAAACTATTCCGAAATCCGAACAAAGGATACCAAGAGAATTGAGTAAATGTTATAATAAAATGAAATTGAAAAGTTGTTTAAAATTGTATGCCCTGTTTGAATCGGGAAATACATTTTTGGGGTTTCATATACCTTTCATTCTTATCTCTGTGAACTGGTTTATATTTGAAGATATACCATTTTGTCCAGGTGCTGCTTGGATGACTTGATTTCTAGTCTAGACCACTCATGTTCCAACCTTTCCTCAGACTTCCCTAACAGGGCAGATTTTGAGGATATCTGACCTGAAGCACAGGTGAAATAATCAGCTGATTAGTAGACAGTTATTTTACCTGCTCTCATCCAAGATAATCCTGAAAATCTGGCCTGTTGGGGAAGACTGAAGACAGGTTTGAAAATCAGTTCTCTAGCCCATTTGTGTGTTTGGTTGTTTTTTTGTCTATCTGTGGTCGGTCTAGTCACCTCTCATAAAATGATTAAGAAAAACATTTATATTGCGTGTGTTGCTATTGAGTGCTTATTTCAATTTTGCTAATGGAAATTTAGTCAGTGATGAACTTTTGAAAATATTGTGTACAACAATTTTTTTTTCTACTCTTTAAATTGTTTGACTTTAAATAACAAAGCACGCCTATTATTAAAACTACATGTCGTGTCAAGAATTTCAGGAAACAGGATATTTCAGATAGTCTCCAGTTGAAGGGCCATTGTACACTAGATTTTTCTTTACATACATGTAAATAATCCATTTATATAGCCCATCTGGGAGTGTGTGTGTGTAACAATGTATAGTTTTGTGTATATCTATCTCTCTATTCTCTCTATCTCTCTATTCTCTTCTCTCTATTCTCGACAAACCTGGGAGCCACTGGCTCCTAGAATTTTTTACCCCGGCTTTTTGGGTTATTCTCCATATATCTATATACAAATCCAACTGTCTGGCTCCTAAATATTCTTATTGGCTCCTAATTTTTTTACATATTCGTCAAGCACTATATATATATATATATATATATATATATATATATATATATATATATATATATATATATATATATATATATATATATATATATATATATATATTAATAACATTGTGATGATTTTCAGTTTCCTAACCAAGCCCCACAGTGTCAGATGTATACATGCATTTACAGACTCCTGCTGCTCCTGTTTCTCTTCATATGCAGGGAGGGAGGGGGAGTGTGCTCCTTTTTGTGTTTTTAGCCCTTTTTCACTGTGTGTCCTAGCCTAACCTCATCAACAGTGCTAAACTAAGTACGATTTTTAAAAGGTTTTATACTGAATTTTTAGATCAATATCTGTACATATTCATCTTTATAGTAGTGTATATTATATGTAGTTAAATGAAACTTGGTGTACAATGTCCCTTTAAGCTGGAAAATATGAATGTAGTAATAAAGTATGTTGAAACTATAACATGAAAACACATGCATGGTGTGTAATTACTCATGTATACTGCATTGCAAGATTTGACATGCAAACATATTGAGTTGGATATTGTCAATATTTTCATTATGTGGTTTTATTTGTGCAAGTCTGTAAATGCTTTATTGTAAGGTTAGACACATTTTCACAAAATCTAGGAGCCAGCCACACACTTTTAATGGCCAGAGAATCAATTGATATATATGAATTAAAAGGGATATGTATGTATATGTCAGGGCTTGACAAACACAGGAGCCAGTGGCTCCTAGAATTTTGCCTCTGGCTCTTAACTTTTTAGCCTATTCTCCATATACCTATATACAAATAGTATTGTCTGTTTTAGGAGCCTGATATTGAATGTCAGCACTGACTCTTCGGAAATTTTCATGTCCGGCTTTATTAAAAGCACAACTGCCTCTATTGCTTTTTACTATCCCCAAAAACGGTGTTCCTGTCAATTATGGTTATTTAGGCTAACGATTAGTTGGCTTCTGGCATTTTCAGACATTGCAAACGACAAAGTTACGGATGTATACTGTTTTTTATAGGTAGTCATTTATTGTAGGTGTTTAAATGTTTCTTTAAAAATTTCTGTGACAAAATTGTGCCAAATTCATACGATTTTAATAATTTTAAATTGACTTCATACAAAAAAAGGTTTGTCAAATCCTGGGAGGAAACAGTTATATTTCTGGCTCCAAACTTTTGTATTGTTCTACCTGTTTCTATAAAAAAAAAATACACCCCCCCCCCCCGGCTCCTTAAAGTAAAGCAAAATATTTATCAGCCCCTGCATTAAGAAATGTATATTTTACCATGTTCCTAAATATTTTGGGATCAGCCTACATGCCAAATTATAACAGCTGTAATCCTATATATGTGTGTATGTATTGGGTACTTGTAAAGCGCAGCTAATCACCAATAAGGGTCTCAAGGCACTGCTCATTTTATCGAACTTGGAAGGATGAAAGGCTGAGTGGACCTTGCCGGGAATCGAACCTGCAACCCTTGGGTTGCTACAGAGCTCAGCCACAGTGCATTAGCATGCTTGGCTATCTGTCTAGTATATCAGACCTCAGATCAGATTCTTATTCAAAACAACCCATTTAATGGTGGCTGTATGCCCAGTTAGGCTTCTGATGCATGCCCTTATTCATCTCCTTTATTGTAGTTCTATGCCTGCTTCAGACCCTTTACATATCTTACCTGAAGCTAAAAGGAAACAAGAGGGGCTCCTCATGTGTATATCAATATGTCACAAAATGAAAACAGGAATAGGAGCCAAGTGGGTACTCACATTAGGCCGTAGTACACATATGTACTAGTGGATGCAGGCTGGTAACTCAAGGTGTACCAGCTAACCTTAGAAAACCAAATCGCACGGCTGCTCTCCTCCTCAGATAAATCCAGAGCTGAATAAGAGATGGGCGACCAGAGGGGCGCCTCGTGTGTATCAATATGTTAAACACAGGTAAAAAAAATATAAAAGAGACAAATCGGTACTCACATTAGGCCTTAGTACACTTATGTACTAGTCGGTGCAGGCTAGTAACTTCGGGTGTACCAGCTAACCCTCACCAGAAGTAGATAGACCCAGGCAGGAGGAACCTGCTCTTCCAATTGGTGCTGTGGGAATTCAGTTGCAGCAGATAAACTGCTATGAATGAAGGTGGACTAGTGCTTGTTTTGTAAAAATCAATTAAAAACAAGAACAAGCAAAGGTTTAGGATGCAACACGTTTCTCAGCCCCAACATGGGCTGTTTCATCAGCCATGTTGGGGCTGAGAAACGCGTTGCATCCTAAACCTTTGCTTGTTCTTGTTTTTAATTTGTTCTAATACTTGTTTTTAATTAATTTTTACAAAACAAGCACTGGTCCACCTTCATTCATAGCAGTTTATCTGCTGCAACTGACTTCCCACAGCACCAATTGGAAGAGCAGGTTCCTCCTTCCTGGGCCTATCTACTTCTGGAGAGGGTTAGCTGGTACAGCCGAAGTTACTAGCCTGCACCTACTAGTACATAAGTGAACTAAGGCCTAATGTGAGTACCCATTTGGCTCTTTGATATTTTTTACCTGTGTTTAACATATTGATACACACATGAGGCGCCCCTCTGGTCTCCCATCTCTTACCTGAAGCTGCCTGCCAGCTACATAGACCCATGTTCTGTAAAGGGTGGATAAAGTGCGGTTCTTACTACCAGGCAAGAAGGAGCTGCAATGGCGGTGTTTGCCAAAAATGGTGAAGTGTGGTTTTAGCCCTTGTCTAAGGTCCACAGGCAGTATGTTGCACAAAGCTGCTTTAAAAATAATGGGGGGGGGGGGGGGTGTGCTTGTATTTGTGTACCCACTTCTGTATGAACACGTGTGTGTGAGCATAACCATCTCCGTGATGTGCCATTGCAAGCTGTATGCATGGAAAGGAATAGGAAGAACTAGGGAGCATTGAGGTGTTATGGAACTACATAAAAAATAGACATGTCTATCTTATTAGATATGGGAATTTTTGAAGGGTTGCAAACACAGTGCTTTGTTCATGCAGTGTTCTGTTAGCTTCAATGTTTAAAGGGCCATTATAGTGTGGGGGGGGGGGGGGAATGACATGCTTAAATTTGTTAGATCAAGTAGTTTTAATACTTGAACGGAAACGAGAACAGAGGCGCCACATTGCCTAATATCGCCAAACAGTGTAGAGATATAATAGTATTGTCAAGTGTGCACTCACATTTGATGTGGCAATAAGGAGTGAAGGTGCAAATGAGCAGGCTGGCTTCTCAAGGTTTTCCAGCAGACTTAACTCCTGCAGTCAGCCAACACGGTTGGAAGATGTCTTTTAAGTAGACTTGCTCCACAGAGGGGGGAGAATGCAACAGGTGATGCCAAATAAATATAGCAAGTAGTAAGATTAAACTTACATTTATTAAAATAATGGTTAAAAACAAACAACGCGTTTCTCAGCTATGTGAGCTGTTTCATCGGGCTTGTCTTTGTATTTTGTATTTTCTATTCTGTTTTGAATAGTATATAACACGTTATATATTCCTAGGGCGCTCCCTATTATCACTTTGTGTATAGTTTTAATTCTAGACAGTAGACACCCTGCAATGCTATGTGCTTAAAGTGATGTTAAACACTCCCCTTTTATACAAATAGATCCCAAATGTTTTTGGTATTTTAGATGGAGTTAATTTTAATCCACCAGTTTTAATGAAGATGCGCTATAACTTTTTATTGTAGATATGAAATTCAAATACCCAGAACTCTGCCAGTTTTAAAAGTCAATTTTTCTGTGATCTAACGTTTGAATTGTTGTTCTGTGATCTAACGTTTGAATTGTTGTCCAATCAGTGCTCTCCCCATATGGCACTTTTGTTGTAGCTACAGCTCTGATTGCAGAACGATTCAAACTGTTACCTCAAAGAAAAAAATAACTTTTGAAGCAACTAGGCGAAGCGTGGGGTATTTGAATTTCATATCTACATTAAAACGTAAGTTATAGAGCATCTTCATTACAACTGATTAATTAAACTCCATCTAAAATATCAGTAACATTTCAGATCTGGGGCTCGATCCAATAAAAATCGTCGCCCGCAAAAGCTGGCGACGCCAATATTTGCGCTGGTTTGGTATCGCATATACGGCGTAACCTAGAAGTTACGCGCGTATATTTCTGCCGTCGCCCGTAGTTTAAGGTAGAAAAATCAGCCAATCAGATTCAAGTTCAATCCGATTGGCTGAACCAATCAGCCAATCAGATTGAGCTCGCATTCGATTGGCTGATAGAATCCTATCAACCAATTGGAATTCGACGGACGCCATCTTGGATGACGTCATTTAAAGGTACCTCATTCGTCGTTCAGCCGTCGGCCGGGATGGATGCTCCGCATCGGAGGAGCGAAGAATGAAGATGCCGCTTGATGGAAGATGCTGCCGGATGGAAGAAGACTTTGCTGCCGCTTGGATAAAGACCTCGCCTGGATGAAGATTTCTTCTTTGTCGCTTGGATAAAGACATCACCCGGTTCGGATGAGGAGTTCGGCCCGGCGTGGTGAAGATAAGGTAGGGAGATCTTCAGGGGGGTAGTGTTAGGTTTATTTAAGGGGGGTTTGGGTTAGATTGGCGGTATGTCGGTTGTAATGTTGGGGGGTGGTATTTTTTTTTTTTTTTTTCAGGCAAAAGAGCAGTTTTCTTTGGGACATGCCCCGCAAAAAGCCCTTTTAAGGGCTGGTAAGGTAAAAGAGCTTTGAACTTTTTAAATTTAGAATAGGGTAGGGAATTTTTTTTTTATTTTGGGGGGCTTTATTATTTTATTAGGGGGCTTAGAATAGGTGTAATTAGCTTTAAAATCTTGTAATCTTTTTTTTATTTTTTGTTATTTAGTGTTTTTTTTTTGTAGTTTAGTTTAATTGTATTTTAGTTTAGATATTTGTAGTTTATTTAATTTATTGATAGTGTAGGTGTATTTGTAACTTGTTAGGATTTATTTTACATGTAATTGGGTAATTATTTTAACTAGGTAGATATTAAATAGTTAATAACTATTTAATAGCTATTATACCTAGTTAAAATAATTAACAATTTACCTGTAAAATAAATATAAACCCTAAAATAGCTACAATGTAATTATTAATTACATTGCAGCTATCTTAGGGTTTATTTTATAGGTAAGTATTTAGATTTAAATAGGAATATTTTAATTAATAATAATATTAGATTTATTTTAATAAGAGCTTAGTTAGGGATGTTAGAGTTAGATAGGGTTATTATACTTGAAGGGCCACTAAACCCAAAATCTCTTTCATGATTCAGATAGAGAATAGAAATTTAAACAACATTACCCATTATTTATTTTGCTTCATATTTTAAATATCCTTAGTTGAAGAAAAAGCAATGCACATGGTGAGCTAATCACATGAGGCTTCTATGTGCAGCAACCAATCAGCAGCTAGTGAGCATATCTAGGTATGCTTTTCATCAAATAATATAAAGAGAATAAAACAAATTAGATAATATAAGTAAATTTGAAAGATGTTTAAAATTGCATTCTCTTTCTAAATCAGAAAAGAAAAAAATGAGGGTGGCATGTCCCTTTAATATATATATATATATATATATATATATATATATATATATATAATATTAACTATATTAACCATAATATAATTAGGGTTAATATAGCTGGCGGCGGTGTAGGGGGATTAGATTAGGGGTTAATACTTTTTATTATAGGTGGCAGCGGTGTAGGGGGATTTAGATTGTAGGCAAAAGAGCTGATTACTTTGTGACAAAGCCCCGCCAAAAGCTCTTTTAAGGGCTGGCAAAAGAGCAGTTTACTTTGGGGTAATGCCACGCAAAAAGCCCTTTTCAGGGCTATTTGTAGGGTTAGACTTAGGTTTAGTGGTAGGGATAGTTTAGTATTTTAGGGGTTAAATAATTTAATATAGCTGGCGGCGGGGTAGGGGGGTTAATAATTTTAAAATAGATGGCGGCGGGGTAGGGGCTCACTTTAGGGGGTAGTAAGGTAGATGGCGGCGGGGTAGGGGCTCACTTTAGGGGGTTATAGATTTAATATAGCTGGCGGCGGTTTAGGGTTTAATAACTTTATTAGGTAGCGGCGGGGTCCGGGAGCGGCGGTTTAGGGGTTAATACATATTTTATTGTTAGGATAGTGAGGGGGGATAGCGGATAGAGGGTTAGACGTGTCGGGCTATGTTAGGGAGGCGTGTAAGACAGTGCGGGTGATTTCATACTTTAGTCAGGTTTTGTAGGCGCCGGCAGTTTCTAACGTGCCGTAAGTCACTGGCGACGCCAGAAATTTGTACTTGCGCAGTTTTCTGGACATCGCTGGTTTATCCGACTAACGGCACGTTAGCAACTGACGGCGCCGTATATTGGATATCTCGAGATGCGAGCTGAAACTGCGGGCGACGCGGGTTCCCTTGCTTGCGCCGCAAAACTACGCCGTATATCGGATCGCGCCCCTGATTTTAAAAAGGGAAGAGTTTACCATTATTTTAACCCCTCTGCAGGGGTTAAACACACTTAAAGGAACATTATACACAAGATTTTTCTTTGCATAAATGGTTTGTTTAGATGATCCATTTATATAGCCCATACAGGTATTTTTTATTTATTTATTTTTTTTTTTTTTTTTTTTTTGCTTTGCTTATTTTTAAATAACATTGCGCTGATTTTCAGACTCCTAACCTAGCCCCAAAGTTTTAGGAGAATACCGATGTATACCTACTCCAGCTTGCTCCTGTTTGTGTAAAGAGTCTTTTCATATGCAGGGGGGAGGGGGGAGTGCCTGATATTTCCCACTTGCAGTGGGTTTTTCAGTAACCTTTTTAATGGAGCTAAATTGGGAGCTTCTAAGTAAGTTTTAAAATGGGTTTTATACTGGATTTTTATATCAGTATCTGTGGATATTACTCTGTATAGTAGTGTCTATTACATGCAGTTATATGAAAATTGGTCTATACTGTCCTTTTAAGTACCGCTCTGGAAATATAAAGCACTGCTGGTCTCTAGCGGTCATAGCCACTGACACAAATGGCAGCAATAGGTGCGTGATTCAGCTGGGCCTCTACCACTGCTGATTGGATGACTTGCAATTTCTGCTCAGGGCCAACATTGTTCATTAACATTGGTGATAATGTGGAATAATATAACAACTTCCGTTTAGTTAAAAGGGTTTTTTGATGCAACAATTGCATGTTTTATTTGTTAGGTCATATAACTTTTGCGTTATTGATTTCTAGCTAATAATGTGTTTAACCTCTGCAAAGAATAAAACATGGCATGTGAGCCAATTAGGAGTGGCCAATGCAGCCACCAGACAATTGCGTTTTCCTGCTTGGGTACAGCAGTGCTTGTGGTTGGATCAGTGATGCAAAAAGTGCATGAGCATACAAATTTTGCATCAGAATGTCCCTTTTAAGTGACCCCCTTTTGTCTTTTCTACATTAACTAATTGGAATATGATTGCTACTGTTAAATGGGTTACCTTTTTTTAATCGGATTGTTATACTCAATTGGAGATTTTATTGTAAATCGGGTAGAATCTGTATAGGTTGAACTCAAACTTTTGTGTCTTCTTTCAACCTTATCTTCTATGTTAACTGTAACAAATGTTCTCTCTAACAGGAGCTGGTGGAGGAAATGATATTCAGTGGTGTTTTTCTCAGGTGAAGGGAGCAGTGGAAGACGATGTTTCAGAAGGTAAGTCCCACATACTACAAAACAGTTTCTAAATATAAAAATAAATGCCAACAAATTAAAATTCCGTTTATGTCAGGATTTCAGGCTTAAGCTACTATAGTGCATGAACATTTTTATACAAATCATAGGTCCTATTTTGATTACATCTTCAATACAGATGTTCTAAATTTAACTAAGTAATCCATAACTATAAGTAATCCAAATTTCTAGTTGTTTGACTTCTACTTTAAGTTGTGTAAGTCTCGACATATTGGTTTCAGATTCAGCTACAGTGAAAATATATGAATTTCATGCTACTTGCTTAAGGGACCATTAAAGACACAGTAAACACTAAAATTGTTATTATTTAAAAAGATAGATAACATCTTTACTACCCATTCCCCAGCTTTGCACAACCAACTTTGATATATTAATATACTTTATAACCTTTAAACCTCTAAATTTCTGCTTGTTTCTAAGCCACTACAGACAGCCTCTTATCACATGCTTTTTTTTTTTATTCATTTTTCACAACAGGAGACTGCTAGTTCATGTGGGTCATATAGATAACATTATGCTCACGCCTGTGGGTTGTGGCTGACACTGCACTAATTGGCTAAAATGCAAGCCAATAGATGATGATGATAAATAACCATGTGATCAGGAGGCTGTCAAAATAATCTTAGATACAAGGTAATCACAGAGGTTTAAAGTGTACTAATGTAATTGTTAGTTATGCAAAACTTGACTGTCCCTTTTTTAAATACAGTAGAATTGCATCATCAACAAGTACATGATAAAAAGTCAGTGCAATAACTTACTCTGAATTTTAAATGACCATTATTTTTTTTGTTTTGTTTTTTTTTTATGTCAAAATTTACATCAGTTTGCCTGTTCCCTGTATCATGTGACGTCCATCAGCCAATCACGCATATATACAATGTGAACATGCTCAGTAGTAGTGGCTGGTGCTTCAAAGTGTGTGTATATAAAATGAATGCGCCATTTGATAATGGAAGTAAATTCTAAAGTCTCTTAAAATTGCATGCTGTATCTGAATCAAGAAAGGTGTGTGTTTTTTTTTTTTTTTTTTTTTTTTTTTTTTTTTTTAATTTTGACTGACATGTATTTAAAAGGACAGTCAAGTCCAAAAAAAACCCTCATGTTTTAAATAGGGCATGTAGTTTTTAACAACTTTCCAATTTACTTTTATCACCAATTTTGCTTTGTCCTTTTGGTATTCTTAGTTGAAAGCTAAACCTAGGAAGGCTTGTATGATTTCTAAACCCTTAGAAATTTTTTTTTTTCTTAATATTCGCTATTTTGGCTTAATATAGGCTTAAGTTTTAGCCGAGTGGTGTGCACATTAAAAAGGTCCATGGGTGCTAAATATTTTCTTATTTGTATCTGTGTCATTCAAATATTTTGAAATTTGTTTTTATTTACTGCCGTAAGCGCCTTTGTATCGGTATTGTTGATATTGGATTTGTTTGATTTGGAAAGTAAAAATTCTATATATCCTTTGGAAACACTATGTTCCTATCCCTAATTAACCAATGTTTTCTCATTATGCTTACAAAGGCGACTCTCCACACATAGTACTGCAGGAGTCAGACACTAGTCATTAATACGAAATACACCACTGATACCGCTATATTGGTTTCACGTTAAACATTTCATTTTGTTTTTAGTGTTTTTTTTTTTTTTTGTTTTTTTTTTGTTACTTAAAAGTCCATGTTTCTCTACCCCAGTAAACCAGAGACAGTTGATCTTATCAGTTAATGAGGATTTGTAAGAAATACTGCATAATTGGTTTTACAGCTAATATGTAATGCTTTTCAGCCAATTTTTTTTTTTTTTTTTTTTTGTACATTTGTAAATGCTGCTTTTTTAATATGTGAGGAGTGACCAACAGTTGGACCTCTGTACTAGTTTTTGTGAACCCGGGGAAAAACCAGAAGAGCGCATTTGCTTCATAGTTTCCTCGGCAAAAAGCAGAACTAAAAATATTTGTTCTTTTGGTGGATGGGATAAAAAAGTGGCACAACTCAT
This sequence comes from Bombina bombina, assembly GCF_027579735.1. Taxonomy (NCBI): domain Eukaryota; kingdom Metazoa; phylum Chordata; class Amphibia; order Anura; family Bombinatoridae; genus Bombina; species Bombina bombina. The sequence continues at coordinate 791,679,834 of NC_069504.1, read as the reverse complement.
ATGGGCCCTCTGGAGGGGTGAACATAGGGCTATGTCATAACCTTACCTAAATCCGGTCCTGTGCAACTCAACATTTTTATCTGTTTAATAGCCCTAAAATGATATGCATCCCTTTTGGCTATTAAACATTTATTGCTTATGTGTAACAATTTTGTTTTTGTCCCACATTCCCTTGAGAGGCCAAAAAGCAAAATCTGTAACCTAGGTTTTCAAAATGTTGCAAATTGTCTAAACAAGCTATTTGATTTGTAACATTTGTGGGTTAGAGGATTTGCTTTTTTGTGTCTCTCTAGGGAAGTATATCCATTGTTTGAAATTAGAGATCTGCATGCGCCTCTAAATGAGGATGATGACCATTCTAGTAGTAACTAACTGCCTCTGTCTCCATCCATGAATCACATACTGGGGAGTCTCCTCTTTCTCCAACATTGGTGTGTCCGGTCCACGGCGTCATCCATTACTTGTGGGATATTCTCCTCCCCTACAGGGTTAAGGCAAGGAGAGCACACAGCAAGAGCTGTCCATATAGCTCCCCCTCTGGCTCCGCCCCCCCAGTCATTCTCCTTGCCGCTCTGAACAAGTAGCATCTCCACAGGGATGGTGAGGAGTTTGTGGTGTTGTAGTTTTTTATTTCTTCTATCAAGAGTTTATTTTTAAATAGTGCTGGTATGTACTATTTATTCTGAAACAGAAAGAGATGAAGATTTCTGTTTAAAAGAGTATGATTTTAGCAGCAGTAACTAAAATCGATTGCTGTTCACACTGTTGAGATGAGAGAACTTCAGTTGGGGGGAACAGTTTGCAGACTTTTCTGCTCAAGGTATGACTAGCCATTTTCTAACAAGACTGTGTAATGCTGGAAGGCTGTCATTTTTCCCTCATGGGGATCGGTAAGCCATTTTCTTAGACTTAAAAAGAATAAAGGGCTTATTATGGGCTATTAACTGGTGGACACTCTTAAGGGCTAAATCAATTGTTTATTTAAGTTTTTATTTAAAGTTTGAAGTGGATTTCACACTTTTATTATTTGGGGAATGTTTTTTATCGCCAGGCACTAGTTAAGACACCTTCCCAGTCAGGAAGGGCCTTTCACTGTATTAGGCAGAGCCTAATTTTCGCGCCATTATTGCACAGTTTCTTTTAAGTACAGTGCATGCAGATGCATGTGAGAGGGTCTGGTGTCCGCTGAAAAAGTTCCTAGAAGGCTTGAAATACCCCCCTGGGATAGTTGAAGTCACAACAAAGGCTGTGGCTGGGACTGTAGTGGGGTTTGGTAAAGATTGGATAATTCCTTCATAGTTTTTCACATATTCAGTAATAAAGTGTGCCCTGTTTAACATTTAAAGAGACAGTAACGGTTTTTGTACTTTATTAACCAGTTTAAGCCTGTTTAACATGTCTGTACCTTCTGATAGATCATGTTCTGTATGTATGGAAGCCAATGTGGTTCCCCCTTCAAATATATGTGATAATTGTGCCATAGCGTCCAAACACAGTAAGGACAGTATTGTCACAAATAGTAAGGTTGCCCAGGATGATTCCTCAGATGAAGGAAGTAGAGAGAGTTCTACATCTTCTCCTTCTGTGTCTATACCAGTTATGCCCGCGCAGGCGACCCCTAGTACTTCTAGCGCGCCAATGCTTGTTACTATGCACAATTGACGGCGCTGCTCTGTTTTAAACACTGTAGAGCAGGAGGGCGCTGATGATAATTTTTCTGTCATACCCTCACACCAGTCTGAAGTGGCAGTGAGGGAGGGTTTCTCAGATGGAGAAATTTCTGATACAGGAAGAATTTCTCAGCAGGCAGAACCTGATGTGACATTTAAATTTAAATCAGAGCATCTCCGCGCATTACTTAAGGAGGTGCTATCTACTCTGGATGATTGTGACAATCTGGTCATCCCAGAAAACTTGTGCAAGATGGACAAGTTCCTAGAGGTCCCGGTGCACCCTGATGCCTTTCCGATACCTAAACGGGTGGCGGACATAGTGAATAAGGAGTGGGAGAAGCCAGGCATACCTTTTGTCCCTCCACCTATATTTAAGAAATTGTTCCCTATGGTCGACCCCAGGAAGGACATATGGCAAACAGTCCCTAAGGTCGAGGGGGCGGTTTCTATACTAGCCAAACGCACGACCATTCCCATTGAGGACAATTGTGCTTTCAAAGATCCTATGGATAAAAAATTGGAGGGTTTGCTTAAAAAGATTTTTGTACAGCAAGGTTACCTCCTTCAACCTATTTTGTGCATTATTCCTGTCACTACAGCAGCGTGGTTCTGGTTCGAGGAACTGGAAAAGTCGCTCAGTAGGGAGACTCCGTATGAGGAAGTCATGGACAGAATTCACGCACTTATGTTAGCTAATTCCTTTATTTTAGACGCCGCTTTGCAGTTAGCGAGATTAGCGGCAAAAAATTCAGGGTTTGCAATTGTGGCGCGCAGAGCGCTCTGGCTAAAGTCTTGGTCGGCGGATGTATCTTCCAAGACAAAATTGCTTAATATCCCTTTCAAAGGTAAGACCCTTTTTGGGCAAGAATTGAAAGAAATTATTTCAGACATCACTGGGGGAAAGGGCCATGCCCTCCCACAGGATAGGCCTTTCAAGGCTAAGAATAAGTCCAATTTTCGTTCCTTTCGCAATTTCAGGAACGGACCGGCTTCTAACTCGGCAGCCTCTAGACAAGAGGGTAACGCTTCCCAGACTAAACCAGCTTGGAAACCAATGCAAGGCTGGAATAAGGGTAAACAGGCCAAGAAGCCTGCTGCTGCTACCAAGACAGCATGAAGGGGTAGCCCCCGATCCGGGACCGGATCTAGTAGGGGACAGACTCTCTCTCTCTCTTTGCTCAGGCTTGGGCAAGAGATGTTCAGGATCCCTGGACACTAGAAATAGTCTCTCAGGATTATCTTCTAGAATTCAAGGAACTACCCCCAAGGGGAAGGTTCCACATTTCTCACTTCTCTTCAAACCAAATAAGTAGACAGGCATTCTTACATTGTGTAGAAGACCTGTTAAAGATGGGAGTGATACACCCAGTTCCAACTGTGGAACAAGGTCAGGGGTTTTTACTCAAATCTGTTTGTAGTTCCCAAAGAAGAGGGAACTTTCAGACCAATTCTGGATTTAAAAATTCTAAACAATGTCTGTATGAGCCTTTGCCTTGGAAAGAGACGACGCTTGAATTAGAATGTCGTCCAGATAAGGTGCCACTGCAATGCCCCTTGGTCTTAGAACCGCTAGAAGGGACCCGAGCACCTTTGTGAAAATTCTGGGAGCAGTGGCTAGTCCGAATGGGAGAGCCACGAACTGATAATGTTTGTCCAGAAAGGCAAACCTTAGGAACTAATGTTTGTGGATAGGAATATGTAGATACGCATCCTTTAAATCCACGGTAGTCATATATTGACCCTCCTGGATTGAAGGTAAAATTGGAAACCATTCGAACAATTTTACCTTCAATCCAGGAGGGTCAATATATGACTACCGTGGATTTAAAGGATGCGTATCTACATATTCCTATCCACAAACATTAGTTCCTAAGGTTTGCCTTTCTGGACAAACATTATCAGTTCGTGGCTCTCCCATTCGGACTAGCCACTGCTCCCAGAATTTTCACAAAGGTGCTCGGGTCCCTTCTAGCGGTTCTAAGACCAAGGGGCATTGCAGTGGCACCTTATCTGGACGACATTCTAATTCAAGCGTCGTCTCTTTCCAAGGCAAAGGCTCATACAGACATTGTTCTAGCCTTTCTCAGATCTCACGGGTGGAAGGTGAACGTAGAAAAGAGTTCCCTGTCTCTGTCGACAAGAGTTCCCTTTTTGGGAACAATAATAGATTCTTTTGAAATGAAGATCTTCCTGACAGAAGTCAGAAAGTCAAAGTTTCTAAATGCTTGTCAAGTTCTCTCTATTCTGCAGCCTTCCATAGCTCAGTGCATGGAAGTAGTAGGGTTGATGGTTGCAGCAGTGGTCATAGTTCCTTTTGCTCAAATTCATCTAAGACCATTACAACTGTGCATGTTCCAGTAGACAGGATCACCTGTCTCAGGGAATGAGTTTCTGCAGACCAAAGTGGGTCATTGTCACGACCGACGCCAGTCTATCAGGCTGGGGCGCGGTCTGGGATTCCCTGAAAACTCAGGGTTTATGGTCTCGGGAAGAGTCTCTTCTCCCGATCAACATCCTGGAACTGAGAGCGATATTCAATGCTCTCCGGGCTTGGCCTCATCTAGCGAAGGCCGGATACATAAGATTCCAGTCAGATAACATGACGACTGTAGCTTACATCAATCATCAGGGAGGAACAAGGAGTTCCTTGGCGATGAGAGAGGTATCCAAGATCATCAAATGGGTGGAGGATCACTCCTGCCACCTATCTGCAATCCACATCCCAGGAGTAGACAACTGGGAGGCGGATTATCTGAGTCGTCAGATTTTCTATCCGGGGGAGTGGGAACTTCACCCGGAGGTGTTTGCCCAGTTGACTCAATTATGGGGCATTCCAGACATAGATCTGATGGCGTCTCGTCTGAACTTCAAGGTTCCTTGCTACGGGTCCAGATCCACGGATCCCAAGGCCATCTAGTGGATGCATTAGTGGCGCCTTGGTCGTTCAACCTAGCTTATGCGTTTCCACCGTTCCCTCTCCTTCCCAGGCTTGTAGCCAGGATCAAACAGGAGAAGGCCTTGGTGATTCTGATAGCTCCTGCGTGGCCGCGCAGGACTTGGTATGCAGACCTGGTGAATATGTCATCGGCTCCACCATGGAAGCTACCTTTGAGACAGGATCTTCTAGTACAAGGTCCATTCGAACATCCAAATCTAATTTCTCTGCAGCTGACTGCTTGGAAATTGAACGTTTGATTTTATCCAAGCGTGGGTTTTCAGATTCAGTGATAGATAGATACTCTGGTCCAAGCCAGAAAACCTGTGTCTAGAAAGATTTACCATAAAATATGGAAAAGATATATCTGTTGGTGTGAATCCATGGGATTCTCCTGGAGTAAGATTAAAATTCCTAAGATCCTGGTAAAGTTAATTCTATAGAAGAAAAAACTAAGGGGACGCGCTACTGAGGAAACATGTGATGGTGTAAAAATCGTGATGTATCTGCTTAAATAGAAAGTGGGTGTTGTGCAAATAAAGATATAAAATAAAAAATTGATTGATAAGCGAATTACAACTTGGCTCAGTGTGTGGTAACACCAACCGCTAAGGTGTGTTTAAGGCAAAAAAAATGCTTTAAAAGTAGAAAAATATATATAAACGTAAATATCAACATATAACAAAACACTTGTGCAATTTGGACATATAAATATGTATAAGTGTCCCAGTGTCCAGTGGACTTAAAAAGTCCAAAACTTATAAGAGAGTGAGTGGAAACAAACAATGGACAGTCCACTTCAAAATAAAGGATATGGTAACAATCAAGAGTTCGTGATAGAAAGGCTTGCTCCGCTTGTGTCCACGGTGTACTGGATCAATGAATCTGTGAGGATATAGAAGCAACAACGGGCGCCAACATAGTGTGAATCAGTTTACATCAGCTGAGAAATAAAGTATAAGAAATATACTCACAAGTGGAGTGGCACCTTAAATCAACAAGGTGCGTGCAGGCAGGCTGACATTCAAAACCAGCAGTCAGTACGCTGGAGGTCTCACCCGGGAAACCTATGAATTGATGGAGACAGGTGTGGCTTACGTCAGCTGTGGATCGTTTGAGAGGCCGGAATACCAGTGGAGAGGTGCAAACAACTGTGGATACTTTCTCCAGATGATCGTATTCGTGCAAACAGATTTAATCCCAAATGAAATGGTGATTGTCCAAATAAGGAAAAGTGTTCGATATCCAACCAAATATAAAATCAATAGGACATCAATATAAAATAGCAAAGAAACCGGGTCCAGCAGCAGCTGCACAGGAAGTAAATGGGCCCATTTACTTCCTGTGCAGCTGCTGCTGGACCCGGTTTCTTTGCTATTTTATATTGATGTCCTATTGATTTTATATTTGGTTGGATATCGAACACTTTTCCTTATTTGGACAATCACCATTTCTTTTGGGATTAAATCTGATTGCACGAATACGATCATCTGGAGAAAGTATCCACAGTTGTTTGCACCTCTCCACTGGTATTCCGGCCTCTCAAACGATCCACAGCTGACGTAAGCCACACCTGTCTCCATCAATTCATAGGTTTCCCGGGTGAGACCTCCAGCGTACTGACTGCTGGTTTTGAATGTCAGCCTGCCTGCACGCACCTTGTTGATTTAAGGTGCCACTCCACTTGTGAGTATATTTCTTATACTTTATTTCTCAGCTGATGTAAACTGATTCACACTATGTTGGCGCCCGTTGTTGCTTCTATATTCCTAAGATCCTCTCCTTTCTCCAAGAAGGTTTGGATAAGGGATTGTCAGCGAGTTCTCTAAAAGGACAGATTTCTGCTTTATCTGTCTTGTTATACAAACGACTGGCAGCTGTGCCAGAGGTACAAGCTTTTGTACAGGCTTTGGTCAGAATCAAACCTGTTTACAGACCCTTGACTCCTCCTTGGAGTCTAAATTTAGTTCTTTCAGTTCTTCAGGGGGTTCCGTTTGAACCCTTACATTCCATAGATATCAAGTTGCTATCTTGGAAAGTTGTTTTTGGTTGCTATTTCTTCTGCTAGAAGAGTTTCTGAACTATCTACTTTGCAGTGTGATCCACCCTATCTGGTGTTCCATTCAGATAAGGTTATTTTGCGTACCAAGCCTGGTTTTCTTCCAAAAGTTGTTTCCAACAAGAATATTAACCAGGAAATAGTTGTTCCTTCTCTGTGCCCGAATCCAGTTTCAAAGAAGGAAATTTGTTACACAATTTAGATGTAGCCCGTGCTTTAAAGTTCTATTTAGAAGCAACAAAGAATTTTAGACAAACCTCATCCTTGTTTGTCGTTTACTCTGGTAAGAGGAGAGGACAAAAAGCTATTGCTACCTCTTTCTTTCTGGCTGAAAAGCATTATCCGATTGGCTTATGAGACTGCCGGACGGCAGCCTCCTGAACGAATCACAGCTCACTCCACTAGGGCTGTGGCTTTCACATGGGCCTTCAAGAACGAGGCTTCTGTTAATCGGATATGTAAGGCAGCGACTTGGTCTTCTCTGCACACTTTTGCCAAATTTTACAAATTTGATATTTTTGCTTCTTCGGAGGCTGTTTTTGGGGGAGAGGTTTTGCAAGCCGTGGTGCCTTCTGTTTAGGTAACCTGATTTGCTCCCTCCCTTCATCCGTGTCCTAAAGCTTTGGTATTGGTTCCCACAAGTAATGGATGACGCCGTGGACCAGACACACCAATGTTGGAGAAAACAAAATTTATGCTTACCTGATAAATTACTTTCTCAAACGGTGTGTCCGGTCCACGGCCCGTCCTGGTTTTTTAATCAGGTTTGAAAAATTTTTCTTTTTCTTTATACACTACAGTCACCACGGCACCCTATAGTTTCTCCTTTTTCTCCTAACCGTCGGTCGAATGACTGGGGGGCGGAGCCAGAGGGGGAGCTATATGGACAGCTCTTGCTGTGTGCTCTCCTTGCCTTTCCCTGTAGGGGAGGAGAATATCCCACAAGTAATGGATGACGCCGTGGACCGGACACACCGTTGGAGAAAGTAATTTATCAGGTAAGCATAAATTCTGTTTTCTAATGAGGCCCTTTGTCCTGTCAGGTTACTTTAGAAATTGCTATCACCCAACTCTGGTGTATGGGGGGGGGGGATAATGCCTCCAAAGGAGACTCTATCCCATCACACAGTATACTCCTTACATAAAAACACCCTTGTTATGAAAAACAGGATTTCCCATTTACATGAAGAGTCAGATTACCTTTAGATAATGGTCCTTGGTTACTCTTCAGGTTATGGTCATGGCATAGCGATTATCTGATTGGCATAGTCCTTTTTTTACCCTCTAAGACAAAAAGAGGAGCGTGAGACTTCTTAAAGGGACATGAAACCCAAACTTTTTCATGATTCTTGTAGAGCATACAATTTTAAACAAATTTTCCAATTTACTTCTATGATCACATTTGCTTCATTGCCTTGGTATACTTTATTGAAGAAGCAGCACTGCACTACTAGGAGCCAGCTGAACACATCAGGTGAGCTAATGAGAAGAGGCATATATGTAGCCACCAATCAGCAGCTAGCTGAATCTAGGAATTTTAAACAAAGGCTATTAAGAGAACAAAGCAAGTTAGATAACATAAGTACATTAGAAAGGTGCTTAAAATGCAGGCTCTCTGAATTGTGAGTTTAGTTTTGACTTTACTGTCCCTCTAATTTAATGAGGCTATTCTCTTTCAAGTGTGTGTAGTTTGTTTTAAACTAATTTGACATGTCAAGTCAAGGCAAATACTTCACCAATTTAAACCTTTTTTTCTTCTGTTATGTGTGATCAGTCCACGGGTCATCATTACTTCTGGGATATAACTCCTCCCCAACAGGAAATGCAAGAGGATTCACCCAGCAGAGCTGCATATAGCTCCTCCCCTCTACGTCACTCCCAGTCATTCTCTTGCACCCAGCAACTAGATAGGATGTGTGAGAGGACTATGGTGATTATACTTAGTTTTTATAACTTCAATCAAAAGTTTGTTATTTTACAATAGCACCGGAGCGTGTTATTGCCTCTCTGGCAGAGTTTGAAGAAGAATCTACCAGAGTTTTTACTATGATTTTAACCGGAGTAGTTAAGATCATATTGCTGTTTCTCGGCCATCTGAGGGAGGTAAAAGCTTCAGATCAGGGGACAGCGGGCAGATGAATCTGCATTGAGGTATGTAGCAGTTTTTATTTTCTGAATGGAATTGATGAGAAAATCCTGCCATACCGTTATAATGACATGTATGTATACTCTACACTTCAGTATTCTGGGGATGGTATTTCACCGGAATTACTCTGTTAAAAGTACATTAAACCTTTTAATAGGTATTTATTATGTTAAACGTTTTTGCTGGAATGTAGAATCGTTTGCATTTTCTGAGGTACTGAGTGAATAAATATTTGGGCATTATTTTTCCACTTGGCAGTTGCTTGTTTTAATTGTGACAGTTTCGTTTCTCTCTCACTGCTGTGTGTGAGGGGGAGGGGCCGTTTTTGGCGCTCTTTGCTACGCATCAAAAAATTCCAGTCAGTTACTCTTGTATTTCCTGCATGATCCGGTTCATCTCTAACAGATCTCAGGGGTCTTCAAACTTCTTTGGAGGGAGGTAGATTCTCTCAGCAGAGCTGTGAGACTTATATATTGACTGTGATTAAAAACGTTGCTCTGTAATTTTTATGTTTCAAATTTAATTATTGTTACTTTACTAATGGGAACAAACCTTTGCTAAAAGTTGTGTTGTTTTTAAGGATTGATGCTATAACTGTTTTTCAGTTCATTATTTCAACTGTCATTTAATCGTTTAGTGCTCTTTGAGGCACAGTACGTTTTTGTTAAATAAGATTGTAACCAAGTTGCAAGTTTATTGCTAGTGTGTTAAACATGTCTGATTCAGAGGAAGATATCTGTGTCATTTGTTCCAATGCCAAGGTGGAGCCCAATAGAAATTTATGTACTAACTGTATTGATGCTACTTTAAATAAAAGCCAATCTGTACAAATTGAACAAATTTCACCAAACAGCGAGGGGAGAGTTATGCCGACTAACTCGCCTCACGTGTCAGTACCTGCATCTCCCGCCCGGGAGGTGCGTGATATTATGGCGCCTAGTACATCTGGGCGGCCATTACAGATAACATTACAAGATATGGCTACTGTTATGACTGAAGTTTTGGCTAAATTACCAGAACTAAGAGGCAAGCGTGATCACTCTGGGGTGAGAACAGAGTGCGCTGATAATACTAGGGCCATGTCTGATACTGCGTCACAGCTTGCAGAACATGAGGACGGAGAGCTTCATTCTGTGGGTGATGGTTCTGATCCAAACAGATTGGATTCAGATATTTCAAATTTTAAATTTAAATTGGAGAACCTCCGTGTATTACTAGGGGAGGTTTTAGCGGCTCTTAATGATTGTAACACTGTTGCAATACCAGAAAAATTGTGTAGGTTGGATAAATACTTTGCGGTACCGGCGAGTACTGACGTTTTTCCTATACCTAAGAGACTAACTGAAATTGTTACTAAGGAGTGGGATAGACCCGGTGTGCCGTTCTCACCCCCTCCAATATTTAGAAAGATGTTTCCAATAGACGCCACCACACGGGACTTATGGCAAACGGTCCCTAAGGTGGAGGGAGCAGTTTCTACTTTAGCTAAGCGTACCACTATCCCGGTGGAGGATAGCTGTGCTTTTTCAGATCCAATGGATAAAAAATTAGAGGGTTACCTTAAGAAAATGTTTGTTCAACAAGGTTTTATATTGCAACCCCTTGCATGCATCGCGCCGATTACGGCTGCGGCAGCATTTTGGATTGAGTCTCTGGAAGAGAACCTTAGTTCAGCTACGCTGGACGACATTACGGACAGGCTTAGAGTCCTTAAACTAGCTAATTCATTCATTTCGGAGGCCGTAGTACATTTAACCAAACTTACGGCTAAGAATTCAGGATTCGCCATTCAGGCACGTAGGGCGCTGTGGCTAAAATCCTGGTCAGCTGATGTAACTTCTAAGTCCAAATTACTTAATATACCTTTCAAGGGGCAAACTTTATTTGGGCCCGGTTTGAAAGAAATTATCGCTGACATTACAGGAGGTAAGGGCCACGCCCTGCCTCAAGACAAAGCCAAAGCTAAGGCTAGACAGTCTAATTTTCGTCCCTTTCGGAATTTCAAAGCAGGAGCAGCATCAACTTCCACTGCACCAAAACAGGAAGGAGCTGTTGCTCGTTACAGACAAGGCTGGAAACCTAACCAGTCCTGGAACAAGGGCAAGCAGGCCAGGAAACCTGCTGCTGCCCCAAAGACAGCATGAACCGAGGGCCCCCGATCCGGGACCGGATCTAGTGGGGGGCAGACTCTCTCTCTTCGCCCAGGCCTGGGCAAGAGATGTTCAGGATCCCTGGGCGCTAGAGATCATATCTCAGGGATACCTTCTAGACTTCAAATTCTCTCCCCCAAGAGGGAGATTTCATCTGTCAAGGTTGTCAACAAACCAGATAAAGAAAGAAGCGTTTCTACGCTGTGTACAAGATCTGTTATTAATGGGAGTGATCCATCCGGTTCCGCGGTCGGAACAAGGACAAGGGTTTTACTCAAACCTGTTTGTGGTTCCCAAAAAAGAGGGAACTTTCAGGCCAATCTTGGATTTAAAGATCCTAAACAAATTCCTAAGAGTTCCATCGTTCAAAATGGAAACTATTCGGACAATCTTACCCATGATCCAAAAGGGTCAGTACATGACCACAGTGGATTTAAAGGATGCTTACCTTCACATACCGATTCACAAAGATCATTACCGGTATCTAAGGTTTGCCTTCTTAGACAGGCATTACCAGTTTGTAGCTCTTCCATTCGGATTGGCTACGGCTCCAAGAATCTTCACAAAGGTTCTGGGTGCCCTTCTGGCGGTACTAAGACCGCGAGGAATTTCGGTAGCTCCGTACCTAGACGACATTCTGATACAAGCTTCAAGCTTTCAAACTGCCAAGTCTCATACAGAGTTAGTTCTGGCATTTCTAAGGTCGCATGGATGGAAAGTGAACGAAAAGAAGAGTTCTCTTTTTCCTCTCACAAGAGTTCCATTCTTGGGGACTCTTATAGATTCTGTAGAAATGAAGATTTATCTGACAGAAGACAGATTAACAAAGCTTCTAAATGCATGCCGTGTCCTTCATTCCATTCAACTCCCGTCAGTAGCTCAATGCATGGAGGTGATCGGCTTAATGGTAGCAGCAATGGACATAGTACCCTTTGCACGTCTACATCTCAGACCGCTGCAATTGTGCATGCTGAGTCAGTGGAATGGGGATTACTCAGACTTGTCCCCTACTCTGAATCTGGATCAAGAGACCAGAAACTCTCTTCTATGGTGGCTTTCTCGGCCACATCTGTCCAGGGGGATGCCATTCAGCAGGCCGGACTGGACAATTGTAACAACAGACGCCAGCCTACTAGGTTGGGGCGCTGTCTGGAATTCTCTGAAGGCTCAGGGACAATGGAATCAGGAGGAAAGTCTCCTGCCAATAAACATTCTGGAATTAAGAGCAGTTCTCCATGCCCTTCTGGCTTGGCCACAGTTAAAAACTCGGGGGTTCATCAGGTTTCAGTCGGACAACATCACGACTGTAGCTTACATCAACCATCAAGGAGGGACAAGAAGCTCCCTAGCAATGATGGAAGTATCAAAGATAATTCGCTGGGCAGAGTCTCACTCTTGCCACCTGTCAGCAATCCACATCCCGGGAGTGGAGAACTGGGAGGCGGATTTCTTGAGTCGCCAGACTTTTCATCCGGGGGAGTGGGAACTTCATCCGGAGGTCTTTGCCCAAATACTTCGACGTTGGGGCAAACCAGAGATAGATCTCATGGCGTCTCGCCAGAACGCCAAACTTCCTCGCTACGGGTCCAGATCCAGGGATCCGGGAGCGGTTCTGATAGATGCCTTGACAGCACCTTGGAACTTCGGGATGGCTTATGTGTTTCCACCCTTCCCGCTGCTTCCTCGATTGATTGCCAAAATCAAACAGGAGAGAGCATCAGTGATTCTAATAGCGCCTGCATGGCCACGCAGGACTTGGTATGCAGATCTAGTGGACATGTCATCCTGTCCGCCTTGGTCTCTACCTCTAAGACAGGACCTTCTGATACAGGGTCCATTCAAACATCAAAATCTAACTTCTCTGAAGCTGACTGCTTGGAAATTGAACGCTTGATTTTATCAAAACGTGGTTTTTCTGAGTCGGTTATTGATACCCTGATACAGGCTAGGAAGCCTGTTACCAGAAGGATTTACCATAAGATATGGCGTAAATACCTATACTGGTGCGAATCCAAAGGTTACTCCTGGAGTAAGGTTAGGATTCCTAGGATATTGTCCTTTCTACAAGAAGGTTTAGAAAAGGGTTTATCGGCTAGCTCATTAAAGGGACAGATCTCAGCTCTGTCCATCTTGTTACACAGGCGTCTGTCAGAAAATCCAGACGTCCAGGCCTTTTGTCAGGCTTTAGCTAGGATCAAGCCTGTGTTTAAAACTGTTGCTCCGCCATGGAGTTTAAACTTAGTTCTTAACGTTTTACAGGGTGTTCCGTTTGAACCCCTTCATTCCATTGATATAAAATTGTTATCTTGGAAAGTTCTGTTTTTAATGGCTATTTCCTCGGCTCGAAGAGTCTCTGAGTTATCAGCCTTACATTGTGATTCTCCTTATCTGATTTTTCACTCAGACAAGGTAGTTTTGCGTACTAAACCTGGGTTCTTACCTAAGGTAGTCACTAACAGGAATATCAATCAAGAGATTGTTGTTCCATCCTTGTGTCCAAATCCTTCTTCAAAGAAGGAACGTCTTCTACACAATCTGGATGTAGTTCGTGCCCTCAAGTTCTACTTGCAGGCAACTAAGGATTTTCGACAAACGTCTTCCCTGTTTGTCGTGTACTCTGGTCAGAGGAGAGGTCATAAGGCTTCGGCTACCTCTCTCTCCTTCTGGCTTCGTAGCATAATTCGTTTAGCCTATGAGACTGCTGGACAGCAGCCTCCTGAAAGAATTACAGCTCATTCTACTAGAGCTGTGGCTTCCACTTGGGCCTTTAAGAATGAGGCCTCTGTTGAACAGATTTGCAAGGCTGCAACTTGGTCTTCGCTTCATACTTTTTCCAAATTTTACAAATTTGACACTTTTGCTTCTTCGGAGGCTATTTTTGGGAGAAAGGTTCTTCAGGCAGTGGTTCCTTCTGTATAATGAGCCTGCCTATCCCTCCCGTCATCCGTGTACTTTTGCTTTGGTATTGGTATCCCAGAAGTAATGATGACCCGTGGACTGATCACACATAACAGAAGAAAACATAATTTATGCTTACCTGATAAATTCCTTTCTTCTGTTGTGTGATCAGTCCACGGCCCGCCCTGTTTTTAAGGCAGGTAAATATCTTTTAAATTATACTCCAGTCACCACTTCACCCTTGGTTTCTCCTTTCTCGTTGATTCTTGGTCGAATGACTGGGAGTGACGTAGAGGGGAGGAGCTATATGCAGCTCTGCTGGGTGAATCCTCTTGCATTTCCTGTTGGGGAGGAGTTATATCCCAGAAGTAATGATGACCCGTGGACTGATCACACAACAGAAGAAAGGAATTTATCAGGTAAGCATAAATTATGTTTTTTTTTTTTCTTTTTTAGCAAAACAAACAAAATACCCTAATTCCCCTGACCATATTAATGCATCTTAATATTCCATATTTGAAAGGGGGGATCCAACCATTCAGATAATGGTTTCCTTGTTCCGATTTATCCTGTGATCTTGATAATGATGATGGTAAAAGACACCTGACAGCAAACGCTAGTCTTCTTTTGTTGATAATATTTATATATAATGGAGGAGAGGAACTGGGTAAAAAGAAAGGTTAGTGTAGGTTGTATGCATCCCTGAACAGGTTAAAAGGTTAAACATTCTACATGTCAACAACCATGAAACAAAAGGACCTACTAAACAATTCCAAATTTCATAAAAGTTTATTGCAGAGATTTCTTTTCCCCCTTTTAAGTTTAACATAATAGTTCTCTCTCTATTTTGATTAAAAAGTACCTTTTGCAACACTTGACTCCAAACATACTAAACCATTTTGGTTTAAATTGAAATTAGCAATAAAAACTAGTTTCAAAGAAACTTGCCCTATAGCTGTACTACTGCTGTGCAGCTATAATATAGTTTTTAGATCAAGTAAACTGTGATTTTGAGGAAAACGACTCCCCTTGTCACTTCCTCCTGTACCTTCCCCCCCCCCCCGCCCTTCGCTCAGAATGGCTTGTGCCCAGCTGCCATAGTACACTCTCCTTTGTCCTAAATTCATAGACCCTGTGTGCTGGCCAAGGCAGCATGAGTAAGGAGACACCAAGGAAGATGAGTTACAGGGGTCATAAGTCTTTTATCTGTCCATCACTAAAAATGATGGATTAGTTGCTTTGTAACTGGCAACTACACTGCTACCATAGTTCTGTATGTTACTGGCGCTCTGGATGTGGAATGATCGTTGCCATAATTTACTTTAGCTTTTAACAGGCAACAGATCCCACAGCCTGGCAAGGGTTTTTGTATGTATAACTAGTGAAATAAATGTTCTGTAACTGGTCTAGTGACAGAGTGGTTCCATTGGGTTAAACAGTTGCCACACTCTTTTTTTGAAAAAGAGGGCTCTTCTCCCTTAAGACCATTCCCCTGGAAAACCTTTAGAAGTCTCTGAAAATAGAAGAAATGTATCAAATACTAACTTTTATTAAATCACACACGGTACATAAGGTGCAATATATGGTAGATAAGCCCTAAAATTCTGGATTATCTGATGTTTTATGCTAAAATAGCAGTTCCTCAGTGTTTGATACAAGCTAGGGGTTTGTAAACGTATTTCAGTTTAGGAACTATAAGAATATTGCAGAGCATGGCAAGGGTTTTTGTATGTTGCTATTATAACTAATGAAATACATTTTGTGTAACTGGTCTAGGGACAGAGTGGTTTAATTAGGTTAAACTGTTGCCACACTCTTTTTGAAACTGTTCAATAAGGATTATGTTCTAATTGGTAGCTATTAAAACCAAAAGAACCGTGCAATTCTTTCCACACAAACACACACACACACACACACAAAAAAAACACACACCAGTTTTCAGATAGCTTTTGTATATCTGGCAACATCACCTGATCGTGCTAGAGTAGGTATCAAGACTAAAAAATTCCTTTGAGCAGACCTTAGATACATCTACAGATATTTTTAGCCATTTTTGCCTTTTTATTGTCTCATTATGTCTGGGTGAAAAATTTGTACTCCTGTTTTGGGTGGATATTAACATCTGGGTGGTTTCCAAGTGTTGAAAAGCCATTCAGTGTATGACATTCCGCAAACTAGTACCAAACATTCCTGAAATGTAATAGGGGTGCCTGTATCTGCAAGGTTGATGATGGATTAAATCACCACCAAACTGGCCTACTATAAAGCGTCTCCACTGCACTGGTTTACAGATTGCAAACTTACTGTACTGTATACATTTTGTCTGACATACATTTGAGCTGCAAATATATGTAGAACACGCCATAAAAACTGAATATTTTTGTTCTCACTTCTAGCTTTAGACCAACATTAGAAATATTGATTTTTGATGGCAGATAAGAAGTATAGGCCACATTTTCAACCTCATTTCAAGCCCGGAATTGATTTCACTAACACTGGTTGAGAAGAAGTGGGTGGAAAAAATATCTGTCTGTAATCTTTTGTGTTTTCTAAGTCTAAAAGGCACATGTTTAGTTGATCAAGACATCAGGTGAAATGTGTAACTATTTTTTATTTTCTCTTGAAAGAAAGCAATTGCAAAGGCTTACAGTTTGATAACCCCTAACACATTGCATTTACTGCTGCACAGTTTATTTTAGCAAAAATCCTATACTAAAGGTTTAGGGAGATATTGACTTAACTGAAGGGGGGGGGGGAAATCGGCCTCAAAATTGTCATACTGTTTTTAGGTGCCACAATGTCTTAAATCTATTTCTTTCCAGCATAAATTTATATATTTTTACTCCATTACTTTTTTTTTATTTAAATCTTTATAATTATGAACTATAAACCCAATTCCCATGTTGTGCCATCATGAGAGAACTCGCTGTAATATCTGTATTTCTCTTGTAAGGTGTATCCAGTCCACGGGTTCATCCATTACTTGTGGGATATTCTCCTTCCCAACAGGAAGCTGCAAGAGGACACCCACAGCAGAGCTGTCTATATAGCTCCTCCCCTAACTGCCACCCCCAGTCATTCTCTTGCAGCTCTCGACAAGATAGGAAGTATCAAGAGATATGTGGTGACTTAGTGTAGTTTTACCTTCAATCAAAAGTTTATTTTTAAACCGTACCGGCGTTGTACTGTTTTACTCTCAGGCAGAAATTAGAAGAAGAGTTCTGCCTGGAGGTTGATGATCTTAGCGGTTTGTAACTAAGGTCCATTGCTGTTCTCACACATAACTGAAGAGTATGGGACAACTTCAGTTGGGGGAACGGTCTGCAGATTACCTGCTTTGAGGTATGTTCAGTATTTTTATTTCTAGAGAGATGAATAAGTTCTAGAAAATGCTGACAGAGCCTTGTGTATTTGAGGTAAGCCTGATGCAGTGATTTAACAGCGACTGGGATCATGCTTACAAAACAGGGTAATACTCATGTTAATACTCTTATTACTTAGTGACAAAACGTTTACATCAAATTCAAAAATAGGACGTTTTTTCTCTGAGGGAGATGAGTCTTTATTTGGGGCCTAGTTTCCACATGGCTAATCAGATACTCCTAGGAGTATTTTCTTAAGGCCCCTCTGGCATCCAGTACATGGTGTGAGGGGCCTATTTTAGCGCTCTAAATGCGCAGTTTTAATTCAGACAGACATCCAGCTTCCCTAGAGGAGTCCTCTGGCACCTGAGGACCATTATAAGGGATTTATTTCTACACAAAATTGTACTTGAGGGCAGGTAGGAGCCTCAGCATAGCTGTGGCAGGGTGCTTAACTGTCTTTTAACGTTTTTAAATCCGGTTTGGGGCCTAAGGGGTTAATCATCCATTTGCAAGTGAGTGCAATGTTGCTTTAGGCCCTTACACACACTGTAAAAATTTCAAAGACTTTACTATATTTTTACACTGTTTTGCAGTTTAAGTGTTAGTTTTTTTTCTCTTAAAGGCACAGTAACGTTTTTGTTTAATTGCTGTTTCACCTTTATTAAAGTGTTTTCCAAGCTTGCTTGTCTCATTACTAGTCTGTTAAACATGCCTGCCATAGAGGAAACTCCTTGTTCAATATGTTTAGAAGCCATGGTGGAACCCCCTCTTAGAATGTGTACCAAATGTACTGAAATTTCTATAAACTATAAAGACCATATTATGGCGCTTAAAGATTTATCTCCAGTGGATTCTATGACTAAAAATAGGGAGATTATGCCATCTAGCTCTCCCCATGTGTCAGAACCTATAACTCCCGCTCAAGTGACGCCAAGTACATCTAGCTCTTCTAATTCTTTTACCTTACAGGACATGTCGGCAGTTATGAATGCTACCCTCACAGATGTATTTTCCAAACTGCCAGGGTTACAAGGAAAGTGAGACAGCTCTGGGGCTAGAACTAATACAGAGCTTTCTGACGCTTTAATGCCTGTGTCCAATATACCCTCACAATACTCAGAAGCCGAGGCAGGTGAACTTCTATCTGTGGGTGACATTTCAGACTCTTGGAAGGCGTTGCTTCAGTCGGATTCTGAAATTACAGCGTTTAAATTTAAGCTTGAACACCTCCGCTTATTGCTTAGGGAGGTTTTAACGACTCTGGATGACTGTGACCCCATTGTGGTTCCAGAGAAATTGTGTAAAATGGACAAATTCTTTGCAGTGCCTGTTTACACTGATGTTTTTCCAGTCCCTAAGAGGTTTTCGGAAATTATTACTAAGGAATGGGATAGATCAGGTGTGCCGTTCTCTCCACCTCCTGCTTTCAAAAAGATGTTTCCCATAGATGCCGCCATACGGGACTCGTGGCAGACGGTCCCTAAGGTGGAGGGAGCAGTCTCTACCCTAGCTAAGCGTACAACTATCCCCGTCGAGGACAGTTGTGCTTTCCTAGATCCTATGGATAAAAAATTGGAGGGTCTCCTTAAGAAAATATTTATTCATCAAGGTTTTATTCTCCAGCCTCTTGTATGCATAGCCCCAGTTACTGCTGCAGCGGCTTTTTGGTTCGAGTCTCTTGAGGAGGCTCTGCAGGTGGAGACTCCGCTAGACGATATTCTAGACGGGATTAAAGCTCTTAAGTTAGCTAATTCCTTTATTTCTGACGCCGTTTTTCAGTTAACCAAACTAACTGCTAAGAATTCAGGTTTTGCCATTTTGGCGCGTAGGGCGCTATGGCTTAAGTCCTGGTCAGCAGACGTTACTTCAAAGTCTAAGCTTCTTAACATCCCCTTCAAGGGACAGACCCTATTCGGGCCTGGTCTGAAGGAGATCATTTCTGATATTACTGGAGGAAAAGGTCACGCCCTTCCTCAGGATAGGTCCAATAAGTTAAGGACCAAACAGAATAATTTTCGTTCCTTTCGAAATTTCAAGAGTGGCGCAGCTTCAGTTTCCTCTAATGCAAAACAAGAGGGGAATTTCGCCCCAGTCTGGAGACCTAACCAGGCTTGGAACAAGGGGAAGCAGGCCAAGAAACCTGTGGCTGCCTCTAAGACAGCATGAAGGAGTAGCCCCCGATCCAGGACCGGGTCTAGTGGGGGGCAGACTTTATCTCTTCGCCCAGGCTTGGGCAAGAGACGTCCAGGATCCCTGGGCTCTGGAGATTGTTTCCCAGGGATATCTTCTGGACTTCAAAGCTTCATCTCCAAAGGGGAGATTTCATCTCTCACAATTACCTGTAAACCAGAGATAGAGAGGCATTCTTATGATGATTTCAAGACCTACTGGTTATGGGAGTGATCCACCCAGTTCCAAGGGAGGAACAGGGGCAGGGCTTCTATTCAAATCTGTTTATAGTTCCCAAAATAGAGGGAACTTTCAGACCAATCTTGGATCTCAAGATTCTAAACAAATTTCTCAGGGTCCCATCCTTCAAGATGGAGACTATCCGAACCATCCTCCCTTTTATCCAGGAGGGTCAATATATGACTACAGTGGACTTAAAGGATGCTTATCTCCACATTCCGATTCACAGAGATCATCATCAGTTCCTCAGGTTCGCCTTCCTAGACAGGCATTAACAGTTTGTGGCTCTTCCCTTCGGGTTAGCCACGGCACCAAGAATCTTTACGAAGGTTCTAGGGTCCCTTCTGGCGATTCTAAGGCCGCGGGGCATAGCGGTAGCCCCTTACCTAGACGACATTCTGATTCAGGCGTCAACTTTTCAAATCGCCTAGTCCCATACGGGCATTGTTCTGGCCTTTCTGAGGTCTCACGGGTGGAAAGTGAACATAGAAAAGAGTTCTCTCTCTCCTCTCACAAGAGTTTCCTTCCTATGAACTCTGATAGATTCAGTAGAAATGAAAATTTTTCTGACAGAGGTCAGGATATCAAAGCTTCTAACTTCCTGCCGTGTTCTTCATTCCACTTCTCGGCCGTCAGTGGCTCAGTGTATGGAAATGATCGGCCTAATGGTAGCGGCAATGGACATAGTTCCGTTTGCCCGCCTACATCTCAGACCACTGCAACTTTGCATGCTCAACCAGTGGAATGGGGACTACACAGATTTGTCTCCTCTGTTAAATCTGGATCAAGAGACCAGGGATTCTCTTCTCTGGTGGTTATCTCGGGTCCATCTGTCCGGGGGAATGAGTTTCCGCAGGCCAGAGTGGACTATAGTTATGACAGATGCCAGCCTTCTTGGCTGGGGCGCAGTCTGGAACTCCCTGAAGGCTCGGGGTTCGTGGACTCAGGAGGAAGCATTCTGGAACTAAGAGCAATATTCAATGCCCTTCAGGCTTGGCCTCAACTAGCTGCGGCCAAGTTCATCATATTTCAGTTGGACAATATCACGACTGTAGCCTATATCAACCATCAGGGGGAAACAAGGAGTCCCCTGGCAATGATGGAGGTTTCCAAGATAATTCTATGGGCAGAGGTTCACTCTTGCCATCTCTCAGCTATCCATATCCCAGGAGTAGAGAACTGGGAGGCGGATTTTCTAAGTCGGCAGACTTTTAATCCGGGGGAGTGGGAGCTCCATCCGGAGGTATTTGCCCAGCTGATTCAACTATGGGGCAAACAAGAACTGGATCTGATGGCGTCTCGTCAGTACGCCAAGCTTCCTTGTTACGGGTCCAGGTCAAGGAATCCCCAGGCAGCGCTGATAGATGCTCTAGCAGCGCCCTGGTCCTTCAGCCTGGCTTATGTTTCCACCGTTTCCTCTCCTCCCTCGTCTGATTGCCAAGATCAAGCAGGAGAGAGCTTCAGTGATTTTGATAGCGCCTGCGTGGCCACGCAGGACTTGGTATGCGGATCTGGTGGACATGACATCCTCTCCACCATGGACTCTGCCGCTGAGGCAGGACCTTCTACTCCAAGGTCCATTCAAACATCCAAATCTAATTTCTCTGCGGCTGACTGCTTGGAGATTGAACGCTTGATTTTGTCAAAACGTGGTTTCTCCGAGTCGGTCATTGATACCTTGATTCAGACTCGAAAGCCTGTCGCCAGGAAAATCTATCATGAGATATGGTGTAAATATCTTCATTGGTGTGAATCCAAGGGTTACTCATGGAGTAAAGTCAGGATTCCTAGGATACTATCTTTTCTCCAAGAAGGATTGGAAAAGGGATTATCGGCTAGTTCCTTAAAGGGACAGATTTCTGCTCTGTCTATTCTTTTGCACAAGCGCCTGGCTGATGTTCCAGACGTTCAGGTGTTTTGTCAGGCTTTGGTTAGAATCAGGCCTGTGTTTAAACCTGTTGCTCCGCCATGGAGTTTAAATTTAGTTCTTAAAGTTCTTTAAGGGGTTCCGTTTGAACCCTTGCATTCCATAGATATCAAGCTTTTATCTTGGAAAGTTCTGTTTTTAGTAGCTATCTCTTCTGCTCGAAGAGTTTCAGAGTTATCTGCCTTGCAGTGTGATTCCCCTTATCTGATCTTCCATGCAGATAAGGTAGTTTTGCGTACCAAACCTGGTTTTCTTCCTAAGGTAGTATCTAATAGGAATATCAATCAGGAAATTGTTGTTCCGTCACTGTGTCCTAATCCTTCTTCAAAGAAGGAACGTCTGTTGCACAATCTTGACGTGGTTCGTGCTTTAAAGTTTTATTTACAAGCTACTAAGGATTTTCGTCAAACATCTGCATTGTTTGTCGTCTACTCTGGACAGAGGAGAGGCCAAAAGGCTTCGGCATCTTCTCTTTCTTTTTGGCTGAGAAGCATAATCCGTTTAGCTTATGAGACTGCTGGCCAGCAGCCTCCTGAAAGAATTACAGCTCATTCCACTAGAGCGGTAGCTTCCACATGGGCTTTTAAAAATGAGGCCTCTGTTGAACAGATTTGTAAGGCGGCGACTTGGTCTTCGCATCATACTTTTTCTAAATTCTACAAATTTGATACTTTTGCTTCCTCGGAGGCTATTTTTGGGAGAAAGGTCTTGCAAGTAGTGGTGCCTTCCGTTTAAGTGCCTGCCTTGTCCCTCCCTTCATCCGTGTCCTAAAGCTTTGGTTTTGGTATCCCACAAGTAATGGATGAACCCGTGGACTGGATACACCTTACAAGAGAAAACAAAATTTATGCTTGCCTGATAAATTTCTTTCTCTTGTGGTGTATCCAGTCCACGGCCCGCCCTGTCACTTTAAGGCAGGTGTTTTTTATTTTTAAACTACAGTCACCACTGCACCCTATAGTTTCTCCTTTTTCTTGCTTGTCTTCGGTCAAATGACTGGGGGTGGCAGTTAGGGGAGGAGCTATATAGACAGCTCTGCTGTGGGTGTCCTCTTGCACCTTCCTGTTGGGAAGGAGAATATCCCACAAGTAATGGATGAACCCGTGGACTGGATACACCACAAGAGAGAGAAATTTATCAGGTAAGCATAAATTTTGTTTTTGCTCCAAAACTTTAATTTGCTCCACCCTGGAGTGAACTCCCATACCAGTTTTCCCAGTCCTGTTCTCATGCAAGCACTGCCACTTGGTAACAGTTTGGTCTCTATTTACAGCTGTAATAGTGTTATCCACCCGTGGGCTTGCATGAGTAATTGTTCATCGCATACTACATAGCCTTGAATTACAAGAGCTGTACATACATTTCCCCTCTTTATACTGTGATCAAATGGTTGGTTTTAAAGTGTATGTATGTGTGTGTGTGTGTGTGTTTTTCAATCACACTCAGTGATAACCAGGTATTTGAACAGCCTATACTCCTTATGTATACTCCGTGTTCTCCCCAGGACCTTTTTAGGGGGTTCACCACTCTGCTGATTTTACTGATTGCCCAGCTAACATTTTAGCCAATATTAAGCTAAAATTAACCAGTATCAAAAATGTTCATTTTTTTTATTGCATAAATTATCATTAAATGCATTTGCAAATAATTTATGCTTTGGATAACTGAAAATTGTATAATATTACACTGCCCCCACTGGCAAAATGTTCTGTGGAAGACACTGATACTCTTACCCTTAAAATTAAAGGGCCACTAAAGTAAAAATTCAACTTTCATGATTCATATTGAGCACATAATTTTCTAATTCACTTCCATTACCCAAATAGGCACAATCTTTTTATTGGCACCGGCTCTAGTGAGCATGTTGAAGATTCACAGAATATATGTATATGCATTTTGTGATTCGCTGATACCTGTCACATGATGCTTTGGGAAGGAAAATAAAACTAACTTTGAAATTTGTCAGAAAAAAATATACTTCTCATGTAAAAATAAAACTAAGCACTTTTGCATTGGTCTTTTTATGCATTTACTGGTTTTGCTATTCTACTTTTGTTACTTTTATATGCATTATTTAAAATAAATTTTTTTTCTATTTAATGATAATTTAAGCAAAAACATTGAAAAATGTAATGGTAATTTTAGTTAATTTTTGGCTAAAATGTTAGCCAGGTGGTTAGTAAAATCAGCTGGGTGGTGCACACATCATAGAGAGATTAACATTTAAAATTGGGGGGAGGTAAAAAGTGAGTTTAAAATCCTCCACTACGCACAAAATATAGAGAAAATAACTCATTGTGTAGTTCATTAACAAATCTAGACAGGCCAGAAAGCTTGTTTTTCCCACAGAAAACCTCTGGAATACATTGTTTCCAATGCAAAGTATTCTGGGTAAGATATGCAAATTAAGTTCACAATGACACACCTTTTTACTTCAAGTCTGCTTTTCAGCAGATTCCCTTAACGCCAAAGCATTGCTGTTCACACAGCTTATAAGCTTAGCTAGGGTTAGTGCAGTGACTGGGATGGTTATGAATCGCTGCACTAACCCTAGCTAAGCTTATAAACTGTGTGAACAGCAATGCTTTGGCGTTAAGGGAATCTGCTGAAAAGCAGACTTGAAGTAAAAAGGTGTGTCATTGTGAACTTAATTTGCATATCTTACCCAGAATCCTTTGCTGCATTTGAAACAATGTATTCCAGAGGTTTTCTGTGGGAAAAAACAAGCTTTCTGGCCTGTATAGATTTGTTAACTACACAATGAGAGAGAGATTTTTTTTTTTTTTTGTATAGCGTTGCAAACTTTTAAGTAGGTGTTGGCCAAACTCCTTTTCTTTTACAAGATATGACGAGTCCACGGATTTCATCCTTACTTATGGGATATCGCCTTCTGGTCAGCAGGAGGAGGCAAAGAGCACCACAGCAGAGCTGTGTGTATATAGCTCCTCCCTTCCCTCCCACCCCAGTCATTCTCTTTGCCTGTGTTAGTGATAGGAAGAGGTAAAGTGAGGTGTGAGTTTAGATTCTTCAGTCAAGAGTTTGTTTTTAAATGGTACCAGTGTGTACTATTTTACTCAGGGGTAAAGCAAGGGGAGCTGTACAGATTCAAATACGCTCTTTTCTGTGGCTCCCAGACTGCGTGCTGCCCTGCTGAATATGGTCTTAGCGGTTTTTATCTAAGGTCCATTCTGTTCCCACAGTTTTCCTGGAGGAGAAGGACCTCTAGCAGTGTGGGACAAGTCATGCTGTTACTCAGCATGGAGGTATGTGCAGTCTATTACTTTCTGTGACACCTAGTACCTCAGAAAAGACTGTTGTTTTCCTTTGTGAACTATCCTAACCTATGTCTATGTGCATACTAATACATGGTTCGTGAGGGCTGCCATCATTATTGGGCCTGTGTATGAGGTACATTTGAGGTGTTTAACCCTTTCAGATTTTGGGCCGAAGCTGAGGATTTTATTAGGGTTTTACATTCCGGTATACTGCTCTTGTGTACTCCCAGCTCAGGGGTTGTCTCAATAGACCGGGAGTTGTTAGATTTCAATGGGGGACTGGCTTTTTTTTTTTTATATTGGACCATGTGTTATGGGTCACATTTATCCCAGCGACTCCATTTTGTACTACTGTACAGAGCCGCCCGGGAGTTTTGTTTGGTACGCCCACGATGGGCGGGGCACTCATTCGCGCTGAGAGAAGCCGCGCAGTGTCTTTCTGGGAGTCTGACAGAGTAATTGACTCCTGTGTTTGTCAGGACCGCGTGGGTAGAACAGGCGGCTTAGACACTCTGCTGTTCGGCTGCTCGTTGGTCCCTGGGTCATAAGGAGCAGGTAGGCAGGAGGTGAATTTATTTTTTAAAGGTGTGACTGCTCCAAATTAGTTGACAGTCTTACTGGGATACGTTAATACACAACGTTTTTGTCTCCAAAGCCACAATTAGTAAAACATTTTAGTACAGTGTACTGAGCAAAACATTTTTACTTTTTATTTTTTAAAGGGGCAGTTCATTATATTTGCAACGGTCTGGTATATAAAGAGTGTATTACATAATAGAATAAAATTTTGTTTTCACAATGGATGATCTTAATGCCAGTACTTGTTCCATGTGTTTAAATGCCAATGTGGAACCCCCGGTTACTTTTTGCCCCGCATGCACTGAGAGGGCATTGCAATGTAGAGAGCAGATTTTCTTTAACAAAGATATATCTGAGGGTATGCCACTACTTTCTCCCCAAGCGTCACAGCCCTTAACGCCCACTCAAGCGACGCCATGTTTTTTAACTGCGTCCACTTCATTTACTCTGCAGGATATGGCTGCAGTTATGTCATCCTCTCTTACCAAAGTTTTATCTAAATTGCCGGTGTTGCAAGGCAAAAGCAGCAGGACATAAGCCCTTTTTGGCTCCTGCGACTTCTGATGCTTTGATGACTATCTCTGATGGGCCCTCCCAGGGATCTGATTTGGGGGGTAGGGAGATCCTGTCTGAGGGGGAATTATCTGACTCTGGGAGTGCGTTGCCTCAGACAGACTCGGACGTCATGTCCTTCAGATTTAAGCTTGAACACCTCCGCCTGTTACTTCGGGAGGTTTTAGTGACTCTGGACGACTGTGACTCTCTATTGTAGTGCAAAAATATAGAAATAGAAGGATGACTCCTCAGAGGTTGTAGTCCAAAATACATTTAATAGATACAGGTTCAGACAACAAAACCACAACGTTTCGGGGTCAATACCCCTTAGTCATGTGATGAAACATAACCTTAACACACCTGATTAAATAGGCTAACAAATTAACCCTTAATGCACTTTGCAACTTTACTTTAGCATAGCAATGTATTAACACTGACCCCTGCTGGCCAGGTGTGAAAATGGCATGTGTATTAAAAACAAAGTATCAGGAAGCCTCCAGCAAAATTATTTAAAGATACAAAACTATTTTTGTATATGGTCACACACACTATAATACATAAAAATGATATACAAAAATATATTAGGTATTAAACCGTTCTAACTTGCTATCTTGCCATCTAAACTAAAATGGAATTATAAATGGCAAATATATTGAAAAAATGGTAACTTTATATTAATTAACCTATTAATGGTATTTTTCCTAATATGGATTTAATGTAACCTATTATATACAAAAATGTGTTTCATTGTATATGTAAATACTACACAGTTCAAGAGCTGTCATGTTTTATTAAGAGTAGATGAGAGAGAAACAGAACCTAGAGTGAAAACTCATAGCACAATACCTCATCAATAACATTTCAGTAAAATATCTCAATAAAACACAGCCCAGTCAATCTCCCTGTTCATCCCATTCGGCTCCAGGGTATCTAATTTGAATATCCAATAAGATTCACGTTGTTTTAACATGACAGCTCTTGAACTGTGTAGTATTTATATATACAATGAAACACATTTCTGTATATAATAGGTTACATTAAATCCATCTTAGGTAAAATACCATTAATAGGTTAATTAATATAAAGTTACCATTTTTTCAATATATTTGCCATTTATAATTCCATTTTAGTTTAGATGGTCATCCTATATGCAAGATGGCAAGTTAGAACTGTTTAATAACGAATATATTTTTGTATATAATGTTTGTGTATTATAGTGTGTGTGACCATATACAACAATAGTTTTGTATCTTTAAATAATTTTGCTGGAGGCTTCCTGATACTTTGTTTTTAATACACATGCCATTTTCACACCTGGCCAGCAGGGGTCAGTGTTAATACATTGCCATGCTAAAGTAAAGTTGCAAAGTGCATTAAGGGTTAATTTGTTGACCTTAACACACCCGATTAAATAGGCTGTTTCATCACATGACTAAGGGGTATTGACCCCGAAACGTTGTGGTTTTGTTGTCTGAACCTGTATCTATTAAAAGTATTTTGGACTACAACCTCTGAGGAGTCATCCTTCTATTTCTATATTTTTGCACTATTATGTTGGAGTGTGGCAGTCACTTTAAAGGATTACACTCACCTCTTTGAGGATTTATGCTGTATGCTGGACTCTATTCTAACTCTCTATTGTAGTACCACCAGAGAAATTGTGTAAGATGCACAAATACTTAGAAGTTACTTCTTATGCTGATGTTTTTCCGGTTCCTAAGAGAATTTCGGAAATTGTTGAGCGGGAATGGGAAAGACCGGGTATCCCGTTCTCACCTTCCCCTAATTTTAAGAAAATGTACCCTATAGCTGACACCGTTCAGGACTCTTGGCAAACGATCCCTAAGGTGGAGGGAGCTATCTCTACCCTGGCTAAGCGTACAACTATCCCTATTGAGGACAGTTGTGCTTTCAAAGACCCTATGGATAAAAAGTTGAAGGGTCTTCTAAAAAAGCTATTTGTTCATCAAGGTTTTCTATTACAACCGACGACCTGCATTATACCAGTCACAACTGCGGCTGCCTTTTGGTTTGACGCCTTAGAGTCTCTTAAGACTGAGACTTCTTTAGAGGAGATAATGGATATAATTAAGGCCCTTAAGCTGGCTAATTCTTTTGTTACGGATGCCGCTTTTCATATCGCCAAATTGGCGGCTAAGAATGCAGGATTTTCCATTTTAGCGCGCAGAGCCTTATGGTTAAAATCTTGGTCTGCGGATGTGTCCTCTAAATCCAAGCTTTTGGCTATTCCTTTCAAAAGAAAGACCCTGTTCGGGCCTGATTTGAAAGAGATCATTTCTGACATTACGGGAGGTAAGGGTTACCTCCTCCCTCAAGATAAAACATCTAAGCATAGGGGAAGACAGAGTAATTTTCGTTCCTTTCATAATTTCAAAGGAGTCCCCCCCCTTCCTCTTCCACTAAACAGGAAGGGACTTATCCTCTAGCCAAGTCCACCTGGAGACCCAACCAGGCTTGGAACAAGGGTGAACAACCCAAGAAGCCCGCTGCTGCTCCCAAGACAGCATGAAGGGGTGGCCCCCGTTCCGGTACCGGATCTAGTAGGGGGCAGACTTTTTCTCTTTGTCCAGGTTTGGTTAAGAGACGTTCAGGTTCCCTGGACACTAGAAATCGTGTCTCAAGGGTATCAGTTGGAGTTCAAAAATTCCTTCCCAAGGGGAAGGTTTCTTCTTTCACGATTGTCTGTAGACCAGATAAAAAGAGAGGCGTTCTTACGTTGTGTAAAAGACCTCTCCATTATGGGAGTAATTCGTCCCGTTCCCTAACAGGGGCAGGGGTTTTACTCAAATCTTTTTACTGTTCCCAAAAATGAAGGAACGTTCCGTCCCATTTTAGATCTCAAGAGTCTAAACAAATTTCTCAGAGTTCCATCCTTAAAGATGGAAACTATTCGGACAATTCTTCCATTGATCCAGGAGGGTCAATATATGACTACTGTGGACTTAAGGGATGCATATCTTCATATTCCTATCCACAGAGATCATCAAAAGTTCCTGAGGTTTGCCTTTCTGGACAAACATTTTCAGTTCGTGGCTCTTCCTTTCGGGCTAGCCACGGCACCCAGGATCTTCACAAAGGTTCTAGGGTCTCTGCTGGCGGTTCTCAGGCCGCAGGGCATTGCAGTGGCGCCTTATCTGGACGATATTCTGATCCAGGCGTCGTCTTATCAGCTGACAGTCTCATACCGACATTGGGTGGAAGGTGAATCTAAAAAAGAGTTCACTAGTTCCACAGACAAGGGTTATTATTTTTAGGAACCCTAATAGATTCTATATCCATGAAAATCTTCTTCACGGAGGTCAGGAAGTTAAAGATTCTGAATACATGCCGATCCCTTCAGTCCAATCCTCGGCCATCAGTGGCTCAGTGCATGGAGGTAATTGGATTGATGGCGGCGGCAATGGACATCATTCCGTTTGCTTGTTTTCATCTCAGACCTCTACAACTGAGCATGCTCAGACAGTGGAATGGAGATTATGTGAATTTGTCTCCTCAAATAGATCTGGATCAGGAGACAAGGGACTCTCTTCTTTGGTGGTTGTCGCCGGATCCTCATGGGTGATAGTGACAACGGACGCCAGTCTACTAGGATGGGTGCAGTCTGGAATTCCCTGAAGGCTCAGGGTGTGTGGACTCGGTCGGAGTCTCTACTTCCAATCAATATTCTGGAATTGAGAGCAATATTCAGTGCGCTTCAGGCTTGGCCTCGGCCAAATTCATCCGATTTCAGTCGGACAACATCACGACTGTGGCTTATATCAATCATTAGGGAGGAACAAGGAGTTCCTTAGCGATGACAGAAGTATCCAAGATAATTCGGTGGGCGGAGGCTCACTCTTGTTATCTGTCAGCAATCAACATCCCAGGAGTGGACAACTGGGAAGTGGATTTTTTTTGAGCAGACAGACGTTTCATCCGGGGGAATGGGAACTCCATCCGGAGGTCTTTGCCACCCTGATTCTCAGATGGGGCAGACCGGACCTGGATCTTATGTCATCTCGTCAGAATGCCAAGCTCCCGAGATACGGATCCAGGTCCAGGGATGCCTTGGCAGTTCAACCTAGCTTATGTGTTTCCACCGTTTGCTCTCCTTCCCCGGGTGATTGCTCGGATCAAACAGGAGAGGGCTTCGGTGATTCTCATCGCTCCTGCGTGGCCTCGCAGGACTTGGTATGCCGATCTGGTGGACATGTCCTCTCTGTCACCGTGGAAGCTTCCATTGAGGCAGGACCTTCTCATTCAGGGACCCTTCCATCATCCGAATCTGGTTTCTCTGCAGCTGACTGCTTGGAGATTGAACGCTTGATTTTATTTAAGTGAGGGTTCTCTGATTCGGTCATTGATACCTTGATCCAGGCACGTAAGCCTGTTACTAGAAAGATTTACCATAAGATTTGGCGTAAATATCTTTATTGGTGCGAATCCAAGGGTTACTCATGGAGTAAGATTAGGATTCCTAGGATTTTATCTTTTCTCCTAGAAGGATTGGAGAAAGGGTTATAAGCAAGTTCCTTAAAGGGACAGATTTCTGCTTTATCTATTTTGCTACACAAACGTCTGGCAGATATTCCGTATGTTCAATCTTTTTGTCAGGCTCTGACTAGAATCAGGCCTGTGTTTAGACCTATTGCTCCTCCGTGGAGTTTGAATTTAGTTCTTAAGGTTCTTCAAGGAGTTCCGTTTGAACCTATGCATTCCATAGATATTAAATTGTTATCTTGGAAAGTTTTATTTTTGGTTGCTATTTCTTCTGCTCGCAGAGTTTCTGAGCTTTCGGCTTTACAATGTGATTCTTCTTACCTTATTTTTCATTCCGATAAGGTAGTGTTACGTATCAAACCGGGTTTTCTTCCTAAGGTTGTTTCCGTCAAAAATATTAATCAGGAAATTATTGTTCCTTCCTTGTGTCCTAATCCTTCTAAGGAGGAGCGTCTGTTACACAACTTGGACGTGGTCCGTGCCCTGAAGTTTTACTTGCAGATGACTAAAGAATTTCATCAATCATCTTCATTATTTGTTGTCTTTTCCGTGAAACGTAGGGGTCAGAAAGCTACGGCTACCTCTCTCTCTTTCTGGCTGAAGAGTATCATCCGTTTTGCATATGAGACTGCTGGACAGCAGCCTCCTGAAAGAGTCAGGGCTCATTCTACTAGGGCTGTGGCTTCCTCATGGGCATTTAAAAATGATGCTTCTGTTGAACAGATTTGCAAGGCTGCAACTTGGTCGTCTCTTCACACTTTTTACAAATTTGATACTTTTTGCCTCGTCCGAGGCTGTTTTTGGGAGAAAGGTTCTTCAAGCAGTGGTGCCTTCTGTTTAGGTTCCTGTCTTGTCCCTCCCTTTCATCCGTGTCCTATAGCTTTGGTATTGTATCCCATAAGTAAGGATGAAATCCGTGGGCTTGTCATATCTTGTACAAGAAAAGGAAATTTATGCTTACGTGATAAATTAATTTCTTTTACGATATGACGAGTCCACGGCCCACCCTGCCGTTTCTAAGACAGGTCTTTATTTTTGTTAAACTTCAGTCACCTCGCACCTTGGCTTTTCCTTTCTCTTCCTAACTTCGGTCGAATGACTGGAGTGTGAGGGAAGGGTAGAGCTATATATACTGCTCTGCTGTGGTGCTCTTTGCCTCCTCCTGCTGACCAGGAGGCGATATCCCATAAGTAAGGATGAAATCCGTGCACTCGTCATATCGTAAAAGAATTACATTTATCAGGTAAGCATAAATTTCCCTTTTTTTTTTTTTTTTGGTACTTTTTAAAGGGACAGTCTAGTCAAAATTAAACCTTCATTATTCAGATGGGACATGTAATTTTAATCAACTTTGCAATTTACTTTTATCATCAAATTTGCTTTTCTCTTGTAAGGTGTATCCAGTCCACGGGTTCATCCATTATTTGTGGGATATTCTCCTTCCCAACAGGAAGTTGCAAGAGGACACCCACAGCAGAGCTGTCTATATAGCACCACCCCTAACTGCCACCCCCAGTCATTCCCTTGCAACTCTCGACAAGAAAGGAAGTATCAAGAGATATGTGGTGACTTAGTGTAGTTTTACCTTCAATCAAGAGTTTGTTATTTTTAAACGGTACCGGCGTTGTACTGTTTTACTCTCAGGCAGAAATTAGAAGAAGAATTCTGCCTGGAGGTTTGATGATCTTAGTGGTTTGTATCTAAGGTCCATTGCTGTTCTCACACATAACTGAAGAATATGGGAAAACTTCAGTAGGGGGAACGGTCTGCAGCTTACCTGCTTTGAGGTATGTTCTGTATTTTTATTTCTAGAGAGATGAATAAGTTCTAGAAAATGCTGACAGAGCCTTGTGTATTTGAGGTAAGCCTGATGCAGTGATTTAACAGCGACTGGGATCATGCTTACAAAACAGGGTAATACTCATGTTAATACTCTTATTACTTAGTGACAAAACGTTTACATGATTTCATAAATAGGACGTTTTTTTCTCTGAGGGAGATGTCTTTATTTGGGGCCTAGTTTCCACATGGCTAGTCAGATACTCCTAGGAGTATTTTCTTAAGGCCCCTCTGGCATCCAGAACATGGTGGGAGGGGCCTGTTTTAGTGCTCTAACTACGCAGTTTTAATTCAGACTGAGACATCCAGCTTCCCTAGAGGAGTCCTCTGGCATCTGAGGACCATTTCAAAGGGGTTATTTCTGCACAAAATCGTTTTTGAGGGCAGGTAGGAGCCTCAGCAGAGCTGTGGCAAGGTGCTCAATTGACTTAACGTTTTTTAACGTTTTTCAATCCGATTTGGGGCCTAAGGGGTTAATCATCCATTTGCAAGTGGGTGCAATGTTGCTTTAGTCCCTTACACACAGTAAAAATTTCAAAGACTTTACTGTATTTTTACACTGTTTTGCAGTTTAAGTGCTAGTTTTTTTCTCTTAAAGGCACAGTAACGTTTTTGTTTAATTGCTGTTTCACCTTTATTAAAGTGTTTTCCAAGCTTGCTTGTCTCATTACTAGTCTGTTAAACATGTCTGACATAGAGGAAACTCCTTGTTCAATATGTTTGGAAGCCATGGTGGAACCCCCTCTTAGAATGTGTACCAAATGTACTGATATTTCTATAAACTATAAAGACCATATTATGGCGCTTAAAGATTTATCTCCAGGGGATTCTATGACTGAAAAGAGGGAGATTATGCCATCTAGCTCTCCCCATGTGTCAGAACCTATAACTCACGCTCAAGTGACGCCAAGTACATCTAGCGCGTCTAATTCTTTTACCTTACAGGACATGGCGGCAGTTATGAATGCTACCCTCTCAGAGGTATTCTCCAAACTGCCAGGGTTACAAGGAAAGCGAGACAGCTCTGGGGCTAGAACTAATACAGAGCTTTCTGACGCTTTAATGCCTGTGTCCGATATACCCTCACAATGCTCAGAAGCCGAGGCAGGTGAGCTTCTATCTGTGGGTGACATTTCAGATTCAGGGAAGGCGTTACTTCATTCTGATTCTGAAATGACAGCGTTTAAATTTAAGCTTGAACACCTCCGCTTATTGCTTAGGGAGGTTTTAACGACTCTGGATGACTGTGACCCCATTGTGGTTCTAGAGAAATTGTGTAAAATGGACAAATACTTTGCAGTGCCTGTTTACACTGATGTTTTTCCAGTCCCTAAGAGGTTTTCGGCAATTATTACTAAGGAATGGGATAGACCAGGTGTGCCATTCTCTCACCCTCCTGCTTTCAAAAAGATGTTTCCCATAGATGCCGCCATACGGGACTCGTGGCAGACGGTTCTTAAGGTGGAGGGAGCAGTCTCTACCCTAGCTAAGCGTACAACTATCCCCGTCGAGGACAGTTGTGCTTTCCTAGATCCTATGGATAAAAAATTGGAGGGTCTCCTTAATAAAATATTTATACATCAAGGTTTTATTCTCCAGCCTCTTGCATGCATTGCCCCAGTTACTGCTGCAGCGGCTTTTTGGTTTGAGTCTCTTGAGGAGGCTCTACAGGTGGAGACCCCGCTAGACGATATTCTAGACAGGATTTAAGCTCTTAAGTTAGCTAACTCCTTTATTTCTGACCCATTTTTCATTTAGCCAAGCTAACGGCTAAGAATTCAGGTTTTGCCATTTTGGCACGTAGGGCGCTATGGCTTAAGTCCTGGTCAGCAGACGTTACTTCAAAGTCTAAGCTTCTTATCCCCTTCAAGGGACAGACCCTATTCGGGCCTGGTCTGAAGGAGATAATTTCTGATATTACTGGAGGAAAAGGTCATGCCCTTCCTCAGGATAGGTCCAATAAGTTAAGGACCAAACAGAATAATTTTCGTTCCTTTCGAAATTTCAAGAGTGGCGCAGCTTCAGTTTCCTCTAATGCAAAACAAGAGGGGAATTTCGCCCCAGTCTGGAGACCTAACCAGGCTTGGAACAAGGGGAAACAGGCCAAGAAACCTGCGGCTGCCTTTAAGGCAGCATGAAGGAGTAGCCCCCGATCCGGGACCGGTTCTAGTAGGGGGCAGACTTTCCCTCTTCGCCCAGGCTTGGGCAAGAGACATCCAGGATCCCTGGGCTCTGGAGATTGTTTCCCAGGGATATCTTCTGGACTTCAAAGCTTCATCTCCCAAGGGGAGATTTCATCTCTCACAATTATCTGTAAACCAGATAAAGAGAGAGGCATTTTTACGTTGTGTTCAAGACCTACTGGTTATGGGAGTGATCCACCCAGTTCCAAGGGAGGAACAGGGGCAGGGTTTCTATTCAAATCTGTTTATAGTTCCCAAAAAAAGAGGGAACTTTCAGACCAATCTTGGATCTCAAGATCCTAAACAAATTTCTCAGGGTCCCATCCTTCAAGATGGAGAATATCCGAACCATCCTCCCTATGATCCAGGAGGGTCAATATATGACTACAGTGGACTTAAAGGATGCTTATCTCCACATTCCGATTCACAA
Organism: Bombina bombina; assembly: GCF_027579735.1. Taxonomy (NCBI): domain Eukaryota; kingdom Metazoa; phylum Chordata; class Amphibia; order Anura; family Bombinatoridae; genus Bombina; species Bombina bombina. Next base: position 791,644,911 of record NC_069504.1, on the reverse strand, counting down.
AGATCATCATCAGTTCCTCAGGTTCGCCTTCCTAGACAGGCATTACCAGTTTGTGGCTCTTCCCTTCGGGTTAGCCACGGCACCAAGAATCTTTACGAAGGTTCTAGGGTCCCTACTGGCGGTACTAAGACCACGGGGCATAGCAGTGGCTCCTTACCTAGACGACATTCTGATACAGGCGTCGAGTCTTCAAATCGCCAAGTCCCATACGGACATTGTTCTGGCCTTTCTGAGGTCTCACGGGTAGAAGGTGAATGAAGAAAAGAGTTCTCTCTCCCTTCTCACAAGAGTTTCCTTCCTAGGAACACTGATAGATTCAGTAGAAATGAAAATGTTTCTGACAGAGGTCAGATTATCAAAGCTTCTAACTTCCTGCCGTGCTCTTCATTCCACTTCTCGGCCGTCAGTGGCTCAGTGTATGGAAGTAATCGGCCTAATGGTAGCGGCAATGGACATAGTTCCGTTTGCCCGCCTACATCTCAGACCACTGCAACTTTGCATGCTCAATCAGTGGAATGGGGACTACACAGATTTGTCCCCTCTGCTAAATCTGGATCAAGAGACCAGGGATTCTCTTCTCTGGTGGTTATCTCGGGTCCATCTGTCCAGGGGAATGAGTTTCCGCAGGCCAGAGTGGACTATAGTGACGACAGATGCCAGCCTTCTTGGCTGGGGCGCGGTCATGGACTCAGGAGGAAGCCCTCCTTCCGATAAACATTCTGGAACTGAGAGCGATATTCAATGCTCTTCAGGCTTGGCCTCAACTAGCTGCGGTCAGGTTCATCAGATTTCAGTCGGACAATATCACGACTGTAGCCTATATCAACCATCAGGGGGTTCACTCTTGCCATCTCTCAGCTATCCATATCCCAGGAGTAGAGAACTGGGTGGCGGATTTTCTAAGTCGGCAGACTTTTAATCCGGGGGAGTGGGAGCTGAATCCGGAGGTATTTGCCCAGCTGATTCAACTATGGGGCAAACCAGAACTGGATCTGATGGAGTCTCGTCAGAACGCCAAGCTTCCTTGTTACGGGTCCAGGTCAAGGAATCCCTAGGCAGCGCTGATAGATGCTCTAGCAGCGCCCTTGTCCTTCAGCCTGGCTTATGTGTTCCCACCATTTCCTCTCCTCCCTCGTCTGATTGTCGAGATCAAGCAGGAGAGAGCTTCAGTGATTTTGATAGCACCTGCGTGACCACGCAGGACTTGGTATGCAGATCTGGTGGACATGTCATCCCTTCCACCATGGTCTCTGCCGCTGAGGCAGAACCTTCTACTCCAAGGTCCATTCAAACATCCAAATCTAATTTCTCCAACATAGGTGTGTCCGGTCCACGGCGTCATCCTTACTTGTGGGATATTCTCCTCCCCAACAGGAAATGGCAAAGAGCCCAGCAAAGCTGGTCACATGATCCCTCCTAGGCTCCGCCTACCCTAGTCATTCTGTTTGCCGTTGTACAGGCAACATCTCCACGGAGATGGCTTAGAGTTTTTTAGTGTTTAACTGTAGTTTTTATTATTCAATCAAGAGTTTGTTATTTTGAAATAGTGCTGGTATGTACTATTTACTCAGAAACAGAAAAGAGATGAAGATTTCTGTTTGTATGAGGAAAATGATTTTAGCAACCGTCACTAAAATCCATGGCTGTTCCACACAGGACTGTTGAGAGCAATTAACTTCAGTTGGGGGAACAGTGTGCAGTCTCTTGCTGCTTGAGGTATGACACATTCTAACAAGACGATGTAATGCTGGAAGCTGTCATTTTCCCTATGGGATCCGGTAAGCCATGTTTATTGCGATCGTAAATAAGGGCTTCACAAGGGCTTATTAAAACTGTAGACTTTTTTTGGGCTAAATCGATTCATTATTAACACATATTTAGCCTTGAGGAATCATTTTATCTGGGTATTTTGATATAATAATATCGGCAGGCACTGGTTTAGACACCTTATTCTTTAGGGGCTTCCCCAAAGCATAAGCAGAGCCTCATTTTCGCGCCGGTGTTGCGCACTTGTTTTTGAGAGGCATGGCATGCAGTCGCATGTGAGAGGAGCTCTGATACTTAGAAAAGACTTTCTGAAGGCGTCATTTGGTATCGTATTCCCCTTTGGGCTTGGTTGGGTCTCAGCAAAGCAGATACCAGGGACTGTAAAGGGGTTAAAGTTCAAAACGGCTCCGGTTCCGTTATTTTAAGGGTTAAAGCTTCCAAATTTGGTGTGCAATACTTTTAAGGCTTTAAGACACTGTGGTGAAAATTTGGTGAATTTTGAACAATTCCTTCATGTTTTTTCGCAATTGCAGTAATAAAGTGTGTTCAGTTTAAAATTTAAAGTGACAGTAACGGTTTTATTTTAAAACGTTTTTTGTACTTTGTTATCAAGTTTATGCCTGTTTAACATGTCTGAACTACCAGATAGACTGTGTTCTGAATGTGGGGAAGCCAGAATTCCTATTCATTTAAATAAATGTGATTTATGTGATAATGACAATGATGCCCAAGATGATTCCTCAAGTGAGGGGAGTAAGCATGGTACTGCATCATTCCCTCCTTCGTCTACACGAGTCTTGCCCACTCAGGAGGCCCCTAGTACATCTAGCGCGCCAATACTCCTTACTATGCAACAATTAACGGCTGTAATGGATAATTCTGTCAAAAACATTTTAGCCAAAATGAACACTTATCAGCGTAAGCGCGGCTGCTCTGTTTTAGATTCTGAAGAGCATGACGACGCTGATAATAATATTTCTGAAGGGCCCCTAACCCAGTCTGATGGGGCCAGGGAGGTTTTGTCTGAGGGAGAAATTACTGATTCAGGGAACATTTCTCAACAGGCTGAACCTGATGTGATTGCATTTAAATTTAAGTTGGAACATCTCCGCATTCTGCTTAAGGAGGTATTATCCACTCTGGATGATTGTGACAAGTTGGTCATCCCAGAGAAACTTTGTAAAATGGACAAGTTCCTAGAGGTGCCGGGGCTCCCAGAAGCTTTTCCTATACCCAAGCGGGTGGCGGACATTGTTAATAAAGAATGGGAAAGGCCCGGTATTCCTTTCGTCCCTCCCCCCATATTTAAAAAATTGTTTCCTATGGTCGACCCCAGAAAGGACTTATGGCAGACAGTCCCCAAGGTCGAGGGAGCGGTTTCCACTTTAAACAAACGCACCACTATACCCATAGAGGATAGTTGTGCTTTCAAAGATCCTATGGATAAAAAATTAGAAGGTTTGCTTAAAAAAATGTTTGTTCAGCAAGGTTACCTTCTACAACCAATTTCATGCATTGTCCCTGTCGCTACAGCCGCATGTTTCTGGTTCGATGATCTGATAAGAGCGGTCGATAGTGATTCTCCTCCTTTGGAGGAGATTATGGACAGAATCAATGCTCTCAAATTGGCTAATTCTTTCACCCTAGACGCCACTTTGCAATTGGCTAGGTTAGCGGCTAAGAATTCTGGGTTTGCTATTGTGGCGCGCAGAGCGCTTTGGTTGAAATCTTGGTCGGCTGATGCGTCTTCCAAGAACAAGCTACTTAACATTCCTTTCAAGGGGAAAACGCTGTTTGGCCCTGACTTGAAAGAGATTATCTCTGATATCACTGGGGGTAAGGGCCACGCCCTTCCTCAGGATCGGCCTTTCAAGGCAAAAAATAAACCTAATTTTCGTCCCTTTTGTAGAAACTGACCAGCCCAAGGTGCTACGTCCTCTAAGCAAGAGGGTAATACTTCTCAAGCCAAGCCAGCTTGGAGACCAATGCAAGGCTGGAACAAGGGAAAGCAGGCCAAGAAACCTGCCACTGCTACCAAGACAGCATGAAATGTTGGCCCCCGATCCGGAACCGGATCTGGTGGGGGGCAGACTCTCTCTCTTCGCTCAGGCTTGGGCAAGAGATGTTCTGGATCCTTGGGCGCTAGAAATAGTCTCCCAAGGTTATCTTCTGGAATTCAAGGGACTTCCCCCAAGGGGGAGGTTCCACAGGTCTCAGTTGTCTTCAGACCACATAAAAAGACAGGCATTCTTACATTGTGTAGAAGACCTGTTAAAAATGGGAGTGATTCATCCTGTTCCATTAAGAGAACAAGGGATGGGGTTCTACTCCAATCTGTTCATAAAAAAGAGGGAACGTTCAGACCAATCTTAGATCTCAAGATCTTAAACAAGTTTCTCAAGGTTCCATCGTTCAAGATGGAAACCATTCGAACTATTCTTCCTTCCATCCAGGAAGGTCAATTCATGACCACGGTGGATTTAAAGGATGCGTATCTACATATTCCTATCCACAAGGAACATCATCGGTTCCTAAGGTTCGCATTCCTGGACAAACATTACCAGTTCGTGGCGCTTCCTTTCGGATTAGCCACTGCTCCAAGGATTTTCACAAAGGTACTAGGGTCCCTTCTAGCTGTGCTAAGACCAAGGGGCATTGCTGTAGTACCTTACTTGGACGACATTCTGATTCAAGCGTCGTCCCTTCCTCAAGCAAAGGCTCACACGGACATTGTCCTGGCCTTTCTCAGATCTCACGGATGGAAAGTGAACGTGGAAAAGAGTTCTCTATCCCCGTCAACTAGGGTTCCCTTCTTGGGAACAATAATAGACTCCTTAGAAATGAGGATTTTTCTGACAGAGGCCAGAAAAACAAAGCTTCTAGACTCTTGTCGGATACTTCATTCCGTTCCTCTTCCTTCCATAGCTCAGTGCATGGAAGTGATCGGGTTGATGGTAGCGGCAATGGACATAGTTCCTTTTGCGCGCATTCATCTAAGACCATTACAACTGTGCATGCTCAGTCAGGGGAATGGGGACTATACAGACTTGTCTCCGAAGATACAAGTAAATCAGAGGACCAGAGACTCACTCCGTTGGTGGCTGTCCCTGGACAACCTGTCACAAGGGATGACATTCCGCAGACCAGAGTGGGTCATTGTCACGACCGACGCCAGTCTGATGGGCTGGGGCGCGGTCTGGGGATCCCTGAAAGCTCAGGGTCTTTGGTCTCGGGAAGAATCTCTTCTACCGATAAATATTCTGGAACTGAGAGCGATATTCAATGCTCTCAAGGCTTGGCCTCAGCTAGCGAGGGCCAAGTTCATACGGTTTCAATCAGACAACATGACAACTGTTGCGTACATCAACCATCAGGGGGGAACAAGGAGTTCCCTAGCGATGGAAGAAGTGACCAAAATCATTCTATGGGCGGAGTCTCACTCCTGCCACCTGTCTGCTATCCACATCCCAGGAGTGGAAAATTGGGAAGCGGATTTTCTGAGTCGTCAGACATTGCATCCGGGGGAGTGGGAACTCCATCCGGAAATCTTTGCCCAAGTCACTCAGCTGTGGGGCATTCCAGACATGGATCTGATGGCCTCTCGTCAGAACTTCAAAGTTCCTTGCTACGGGTCCAGATCCAGGGATCCCAAGGCGGCTCTAGTGGATGCACTAGTAGCACCTTGGACCTTCAAACTAGCTTATGTGTTCCCGCCGTTTCCTCTCATCCCCAGGCTGGTAGCCAGGATCAATCAGGAGAGGGCGTCGGTGATCTTGATAGCTCCTGCGTGGCCACGCAGGACTTGGTATGCAGATCTGGTGAATATGTCATCGGCTCCACCTTGGAAGCTACCTTTGAGACGAGACCTTCTTGTTCAGGGTCCGTTCGAACATCCGAATCTGGTTTCACTCCAGCTGACTGCTTGGAGATTGAACGCTTGATTTTATCGAAGCGAGGGTTCTCAGATTCTGTTATTGATACTCTTGTTCAGGCCAGAAAGCCTGTAACTAGAAAGATTTACCACAAAATTTGGAAAAAATATATCTGTTGGTGTGAATCTAAAGGATTCTCTTGGGACAAGGTTAAGATTCCTAGGATTCTATCCTTCCTTCAAGAAGGATTGGAAAAAGGATTATCTGCAAGTTCCCTGAAGGGACAGATTTCTGCCTTGTCGGTGTTACTTCACAAAAAACTGGCTGCTGTGCCAGATGTTCAAGCCTTTGTTCAGGCTCTGGTTAGAATTAAGCCTGTTTACAAACCTTTGACTCCTCCTTGGAGTCTCAATTTAGTTCTTTCAGTTCTTCAGGGGGTTCCGTTTGAACCCTTGCATTCCGTTGATATTAAGTTATTATCTTGGAAAGTTTTGTTTTTAGTTGCAATTTCTTCTGCTAGAAGAGTTTCAGAATTATCTGCTCTGCAGTGTTCTCCTCCTTATCTGGTGTTCCATGCAGATAAGGTGGTTTTACGTACTAAACCTGGTTTTCTTCCAAAGGTTGTTTCTAACAAAAACATTAACCAGGAGATTATCGTGCCTTCTCTGTGTCCGAAACCAGTTTCAAAGAAGGAACGTTTGTTGCACAATTTGGATGTTGTTCGCGCTCTAAAATTCTATTTAGATGCTACAAAGGATTTTAGACAAACATCTTCCTTGTTTGTTGTTTATTCTGGTAAAAGGAGAGGTCAAAAAGCAACTTCTACCTCTCTCTCTTTTTGGATTAAGAGCATCATCAGATTGGCTTACGAGACTGCCGGACGGCAGCCTCCCGAAAGAATCACAGCTCATTCCACTAGGGCTGTGGCTTCCACATGGGCCTTCAAGAACGAGGCTTCTGTTGATCAGATATGTAGGGCAGCGACTTGGTCTTCACTGCACACTTTTACCAAATTTTACAAGTTTGATACTTTTGCTTCTTCTGAGGCTATTTTTGGGAGAAAGGTTTTGCAAGCCGTGGTGCCTTCCATTTAGGTGACCCGTGGTGCCTTCCATTTAGGTGACCTGATTTGCTCCCTCCCTTCATCCGTGTCCTAAAGCTTTGGTATTGGTTCCCACAAGTAAGGATGACGCCGTGGACCGGACACACCTATGTTGGAGAAAACAGAATTTATGTTTACCTGATAAATTACTTTCTCCAACGGTGTGTCCGGTCCACGGCCCGCCCTGGTTTTTTTAATCAGGTCTGATAATTTATTTTCTTTAACTACAGTCACCACGGTACCATATGGTTTCTCCTATGCAAATATTCCTCCTTAACGTCGGTCGAATGACTGGGGTAGGCGGAGCCTAGGAGGGATCATGTGACCAGCTTTGCTGGGCTCTTTGCCATTTCCTGTTGGGGAGGAGAATATCCCACAAGTAAGGATGACGCCGTGGACCGGACACACCGTTGGAGAAAGTAATTTATCAGGTAAACATAAATTCTGTTTTCTCTGCGGCTGACTGCTTGGAGATTGAACGCTTGATTTTGTCAAAATGTGGTTTCTCAGAGTCGGTCATTGATACCTTTTTAATTCAGGCTCGAAAGCCTGTCTCCAGGAAAATCTATCATAAGATATGGTGTAAATATCTTCATTGGTGTGAATCCAAGGGTTACTCATGGAGTAAAGTCAGGATTCCTAGGATATTATCCTTTCTCCAAGAAGGATTGGAGAAGGGATTGTCAGCTAGTTCCTTAAAGGGACAGATTTCTGCTCTGTCTATTCTTCTACACAAGCTTCTGGCACATGTTCCAGACGTTCAGGCTTTTTGTCAGGCTTTAGTTAGAATCAAGCCTGTGTTTAAACCTGTTGCTCCACCATGGAGTTTAAATTTAGTTCTTAAAGTTCTTCAAGGGGTTCCGTTTGAACCTTTGCATTCCATAGATATCAAGCTTTTATCTTGAAAAGTTCTGTTTTTGGTAGCTATCTCTTCGGCTCGTAGAGTTTGAGTTATCTGCCTTACAGTGTGATTCCCCTTATCTGATCTTCCATGCAGATAAGGTAGTTTTGCGTACCAAACCTGGGTTTCTTCCTAAGGTGGTATCTAATAAGAATATCAATCAGGAGATTGTTGTTCCGTCACTGTGTCCTAATCCTTCTTCAAAGAAGGAACGTCTATTACACAATCTTGACGTGGTTCGTGCTTTAAAGTTTTATTTACAAGCTACTAAGGATTTTTGTCAAACATCTGCATTGTTTGTCGTCTACTCTGGACAGAGGAGAGGCCAAAAGGCTTCGGCATCTTCTCTTTCTTTTTGGCTGAGAAGCATAATCCGTTTAGCTTATGAGACTGCTAGCCAGCAGCCTCCTGAAAGAATTACAGCTCATTCCACTAGAGCGGTAGCTTCCATGTGGGCTTTTAAAAATGAGGCCTCTGTTGAACAGATTTGTAAGGCGGCGACTTTGTCTTCGCTTCATACTTTTTCTACATTCTACAAATTTTATACTTTTTGCTTCCTCGGAGGCTATTTTTGGGAGAAAGGTCTTGCAGGTATTGGTGCCTTCCAATTAAGTTCCTGCCTTGTCCCTCCCTTCATCCGTGTCCTAAAGCTTTGGTATTGGTATCCCACAAGTAATGGATGAACCCGTGGACTGGATACACCTTACAAGAGAAAACAAAATTTATGCTTACTTGATAAATTTCTTTCTCTTGTGGTGTATCCAGTCAACGGCCCGCCCTGTCACTTTAAGGCAGGTGTTTTTTATTTTTAAACTACAGTCACCACTGCACCCTATAGTTTCTCCTTTTTCTTGCTTGTCTTCGGTCGAATGACTGGGGGTGGCAGTTAGGGGAGGAGCTATATAGACAGCCCTGCTGTGGGTGTCCTCTTGCAACTTCCTGTTGGGAAGGAGAATATCCCACAAGTAATGGATGAACCCGTGGACTGGATACATCACAAGAGAGAGAAATTTATCAGGTAAGCATAAATTTTGTTTTTTTTCTCTTGGTATTCTTAGTTGAAACTAAACCTAGGCTGACTCATATGCTAATTTCTAAGCCCTTGAAGGCTGCCTCTTATCACATGCTTTTTAAATTCCTTTTCAACACAGAGACTTAAAGTACACATGGGCCATATAGATAACAACACGGTGTTCTGGCACAGGGAGTTATTTAAGATTTAGCACAACACAATGCTAAATGCAAGATGATAGATAATAAACAGTCACAGTCATGTGATCAGGGGGCTGTCAGTAGATGCTTAGATACAAGGTAATACACAGAGGTAAAAAGTATATTATTATAACTGTGTTGGTTATGCAAAACTGGGCAATGGGTAATAAAGGGATTATCTATCTTTTAAAACAATAACAATTCTATTGTAGACTGTCCCTTTTTAATCCTGGTGATTTGTAAAGCCCTTCTGTATGACGTTTAGCTTAACTGCTAACACCTGTCTTGTGTCTTACTCAAGTTTTTGTTTCTTGCAGCTGATATAATTTCTACAGTAGAATTTAATCATTCTGGAGAGTTACTAGCGACAGGAGATAAAGGAGGGCGAGTAGTCATCTTTCAACAAGAGGTTAGTACTGGTCTAACATTTTATTTTTTTGTTTCCCCCACCCCCTTCCAGATGCTGAGGGAAAAAATGTAGGGAATTTGAGCAGAATTGTAGGAATCTATTCTTTATAATATTTCAACTTACATACTTTTCATTTATACGCTAAAACAAGTCTTGTTTCCATACTATTATTGCCTGTTTTATGTCTTTTTTGAATTGTCCTCAGCAGAACAGATAAGAGAAAAACCTAGGTTTCAACATGACCCTGCCCTTTACCCTATAGAAACTAAAGTAATTTATAGAAACTAAATTTTAAACTTAAATGTAATTTTTAAGCAACAAATATAAATACAAAATGTATATCTTATTATCTACTTATTATTGTCTGACTAATCTTTGCTTTTTAATACATTGTCCAGCATTTATTTACCGTTTTAATGTCCCTTTTATTGAAAACTGACTACCTAAATTTTCACCTTCTGTGGAACATAGAGATTAAACCAAAGCAAACTAAGAGACTAGCAAAAACGTAGGATATTATGAAGCCAACTGCTGCCATCTAGTGGAATGTTAATGAGCAACCAGCTTGCAAGGGTGTAGAACGTCTTGTTTCATTTGCAGAGTAAGAGCCCTTATCACAGAGGAGAGTATAGTGTGTATAGCACCTTCCAGAGCCACGAACCTGAGTTTGACTACTTGAAGAGCTTAGAAATTGAAGAGAAGATCAACAAGATCCGATGGCTACCACAAAAAAATGCAGCTCAGTTCCTGTTGTCTACTAATGGTGAGCTCTGATTGTTTAACGATTCGCTCCTATAGAGGATGATTAAAAATCTAGCTGCTGAATACTGCAATACCAGCTTCTGTTATGCATTGCTGTCATTGGTTTGTAAACCCACAGTGGGCCTTCCTGCTTCTTTTCTCTCCCTTTTTTTTCATGCTATTTTCATATTGTGTGTTTTTGTTTTGTAAACTTTTTTTTTTATATATATATTTACTAAGCTCCAACTTTCTGCTCAACACTGACAGATGTTCTATCATTGCACAGTAGAATAATTAAGACATTTACTTGAGTCATAACCGGTAAAGGATGCTGGTTGTGAGTCGCTATTAGTTGTAAACTTCATCTGTATGAGATGGGTCAACAGGATAGATGCACTTCTGTTAGAATGTAAGATCACAAGTT